>NC_136612.1:31530223-31707723 GCF_933228915.1 Telmatherina bonti | reverse complement strand
CTCCTTTCAGCTCTTTCCCACTGCCTCCACAACATAGGCTACGTTTCAGACTCGAGGGCTTCATCCTCATATCAGATTTCCGATCAAATGTGACTTGTATGTGATCTCCTGTATGAACCTCATGTGCACCAAAAGCGTCCTGCATGCGTAGAAGACATGGCAACGTGCAGTGAGCGTGTGTGTGACGCCTTTGTGTTTGCAGAAGTAAATATGGATGGTAACAGCAGAGCATTTGTTATTTCAAAGTTTTTGTCCAACTGTAGCCACAACATTATCAATGGGTTGGTTTTAAGAAGATTACAGAAGAAGAAAGCAAGAGTTTAGGCCATGATATTTTGTAGAGTTGTGACAGCAACAAGAGTACAGAGAAACGTTTGTAAACACACTATTGTTCACCATTGTTGTTTTTGGGCGCTTCTGGTTTGTTGAACGCAGAATGACGTTGTCACTTGTCAAATATGCGTCAGTCGGACTAATGCAACCTGACCATTTAGACAGAAGTTGCATGGCAAAACATTAGCTACATATCAGATTTAGGACCACATATTTAAGCAGCCTGTGTCACATTCGTAAATATCAGATCTGTTTTGTTAAGACTGTTACAAAAAGATCAGTTACAGGTCACACAGGAGCAAAAACACTTCACTTGGGTCACTTCAGCATGTAGTGTGAATGTAAACTTCATCTCTTTTGGAAACCTTCAAAGTTTGAAAAATGTTAGGTTGTCCTCTAAACTTGGTCAGACTCACAACATTATCACAACTAGCCTATTGACACATGTATGGTAGCCAGCGGTTGAGCACTGCAGCATCACCAGCATTAAATTTGAAAGAATGAGACGAAGGCAATGATTCTCTTTAGCCTCTGTGGCATATTTATTTGTCAAAACAGATAATGAACATCTCCTCTCTATGAGGTAGCATCTCAGAAGAGAAACTCATACAACAAAAAGGAGGGAAGAAGATAACTTTTGGCACGCTCTCTAAACATGAATGTGATGACGTAAAGGTGCCCCTGACTTGCAAACTTCCCACTCACAATGGTGAAAATCATAAACATCTTACTTGGCAATAATACACAAAATGTATTTACAACTTGAGTACACAATTAAATGTCTTAACACCACCGCTAGCTTTAGCTAGTCAGACTAGGGTGATAAACAAATGTTCGAAATTTCCTAATGAAACAGACTAGTAGCCCTTACTTCACTTGTTATAAAAATGTTTGGAAAACAAAGGCACTTTTATTTATGGTTCAGGCTGATCTGGTCCCTTTTCTGTTTGTTAATAGGTCTGGTTACTAAAGATGATGATCTTTAGTAACAAAGATCATCATCTTTGTTACTAAAACAAAGATGATGATTATTGACTCTGAGAAAAATACTGCTGCCATTTCTCCTCTCTCCTTCACTATCAAAAACCAGGCAGTGGAGGTGGTTTATCAATACAAGTACTTAGGCACACTGATTGGTGATAAGCTCACAAAAAAAGCTCATCAGATATTTTTCTTTCATTGCAAACTCTGAAACTTGATGCTGAGGGTCATTGTCTAAGCTTGTTGGACTTATGTTGTATTGAATCTGTACTTGTCTTTTTTTGTGAGCTAGGATGAAAGTAGTTCCCAAACTGAGGGGCCTAGAAAAAAAACATGAAAAGAAAAAAAAAAAATCAGCTCCAGGTTTATGTCAAGCTTTACAACAAAACTGTGGGACGTTTTGAAGACCAGGGCAACTAAGAAGGCTCTTTCCGTCACTGCTACTTTGTGTTGCTTCCCTTGAGCTGTAGATTTGTGGTGCGCACAGATAAATGCCGTTAAAACCTTCTTCCTCTGTGTGGTTTTTTGGGTTTTTAAACTAGGTTGGGTGACATTTTTTGCCTTGATTGTGTATTGTTGTGCTGTCTTGGTTGTCTTTTGCTACTTGCTGCACAACCAATTACCCACTGGAGATAATAAAGATGAACTTGAACCTTAAACCTTGATCTGTCCTCTACAATAATCTTTCAAGGATTTTGTTGGTATTGTGCTGCTGAGCCTGGTGCCATTTTAGTTTGACTAGCCTCCTAGTCAAATACTTTAAAAAAAATAACACATAGGTCCAAATTTGGTATGCCATGTTAACACATCATGCTCTTATGGAACAAACTGCCAATGGAGATTAAGCTCTTACCAAATGCAGACACTTTTAAATCAAGATTAAAGGAAAACATTTTTCTCATGCGCCTGTGCATAAATTTTGCATGGCAAATTTGAACTGAACTTGCTTTTAATTATTTTAATTTATTATTTTATTGTGGTTTTGCCATTTCCTGTTGAATTTTATGCTTTTAATGTTTTATGTAAAGAACTTTGAAATGTCTGGTACATGAAAGGTCCCATACAAATAAACTTGCCTATGGACTTCAAATTGGGCTTGCAAACTTGCCAAGATGAATGATGTCCCTAATGTCCGTAATACTTCTTTAGAATGCCTTAAGCTTTAAACCCTAAGGTTTTATGGGCAATGACAGATTTATACAACTTTTCTCGGGAAATTAGGAGACAACTGACACCCTTTTGTGATGCTTTAAGTAAAATCGTGGTATTAACAATGCAGATTACAACATTTTACCTGTTATAACTCAGAACTGTTTGTTATCATTGAACACTTTCTGTAAGACAGAGGAAAATTAATTAAGCAACACCTTTCCCCACCTGCTCAATTACTTACATGTGTTTAGATATCGAGCCAGAGGGGAGTTACTGTGGGTTTGGACCCAAGCCTTTGTGCCTCGTTCCGGTGTTTACCTTTCTCTCCTTTTCACCTAGTAAAAGGCAATTACAAAGGATTCCACACAAACACGACAATGGTTGTCTTTCTTGATACATATATTTAAGATCTAGTTTTACTTATTTATTTTGGTAAACATAAAAAAGGTATCAATTAATGTGTTAGCAAAACAAACATTGTATGTGAACCAAATACAGTTAGGTTGTATAGGTTATAATTAATGTGATTATAGGTCACATCAAAGCTTTACGTTCAATAACTTTCAATCAATAGATTTCAGCAAAAACCAGAAAGATTAAAAAAAGAAAAGATTTTTTTTAAGTAATTAGTCTTACAAAAGAAACAAAAAATGTTTCACACACTTAAGTGTGTGATAAAAAACAAAAACATTTATGTGTTCTACCAGGGAGAGGAGTGAAAAGGAAGTTACACAACACAGCTCTCAGATGGTGCAGAGTGGGTGACACACACTGCACTGATGGTGCTTTGGTGTGTGTCATGTAGGCCTTTGTGTAGAGCTCATTCAGGAGCAAAGGGTTTCCTGCTTTAGCAATCCCCTCAAACACACACTGAAACTTCTTCAGTGACAGAAAAACATGCTGATCCTGGAAGAAGCACAGCTTCTATATTCAAAAGACCGAAAGAGAAAGAAGTTTCCAAGGAATTATTTAGAAAAGTTTCAGACAGAAACCGATTGAAACTGAAAAGATGTTTCTAATTAAAAAAGACAGATGTACAGTCTGAACTGTGTGTTCATGAGCTTCTCTGGTATGATCAGAGTCTTTACACTCTGCACAGAGACATCCAGGGAGCACGATACCTGCAATCAGACCAGACTGCAAATCCAGCATAGAGAGGATGAGTGAATGTGGTATTGAAGGTGTGGAGATGGAGCAGGGAGTCAGAGGAGACCTGGTAGAAGGACAGAGAGCCAGCAGGAATGTCCACATACACTGCTACTCTGTTAGAAATAATGGTTGAGGAGATGGGCGTTTCTCTGTTTTTGTGCCAGACAGAGTAACCTTTATCACAACCGAACAGACTCCAGGACTGATTATTACATCCAAACATAAACATTCTGTTTTCTCTCATGCTGATTTCTCTGTAACTCACTGCTATATCAACTCTTACTCCCCACTCAACCTCCCAGTAGCAGCGACCAGTCAGAACATTTTTACACAGTAGCTGAGTAGTCCGATCTTCAAATCTGTCTGGATGATCAGGATATGACCGAAGCTTCTCCACAAGTGTCACCCTTCTGTTGTTGTCAGACAGTTTGAGTTTTTTGCTCACAGTGTTCTTGTCGATGGTGAGTGGACAGGAATCTGATGGAGAGAACAAATACGATCCAGTTGCACTTATTCATCTATTAACATTTTGATCCTGACTGATGAATGAGTGATGGGACAATGTGAAGATGGTTAAACGTGATGAATCCAGTGAAAAACACACTTACACTTCCTCAGACCTGGAGTCAGCCATTGTTTTCCAGCAGGCTCCACCCTGAAAGGAGGAGTGGGGAGTATGCTAACATAAACATGTCATGTTTGTCATACACACTTTGTTCTACACTGAGAAAAGAGCAGTCCAACTAGACACATGTACCTGAATGCACTGCAGAAACAAGCCAATGACAAAGTATATCAACGTTCCTGAAATCCAATCACGTTTCTTTTACCAAACAGAGATAATAAGAGATTATAATGCAAATAGAAATCTTTATCTCATATACTTAGAAGCAGCAGATATTCTTCTCTCCTTTTCTGCAAATCTTATTTTCTTCTTCAGCTGTAGGCGTGAAGAGACCAAGTTCTATCTTTTCTGTGTATTTATGAGAAAATTTGCATGTTAATAGGAAAACAGAAGCTTTTCTTTCTGTATTTCTGTTATGTTCAGACTGTGGAACATGAGAAGATGCACTGATATTCCAGTACAACCAGCTTCCTGACATAGTGGCAGGAACATGGTCAACAGCTATGTGTCTCTCTGGCAGGAAATCACGCCACTTTAACAAAGATTCTACAGTTTTCTGACAGGAACTGCACCATGGTCAGTTCTTTAAAAATATAATTCTTGATGAGCGTAAATAATACTTTGTGCAATAAATTAACACATAAAACATGTTAACAGGGCTTCATAATCTATACGTAAACAAGCATCAGACAAACGCACAAGAATGGTGTCCCAGTAGCGAACAAAGCCAGGCTGTATCGGGAAAGCCTCGCTTGAACTAACATCATCTCCAAATTAAAGCTCAAACTGTTCAACTAACACATTTCAGCTGCATCTGATCAAGGGTAATTCAAGCGAGACTTTCATTGCCTAGCTATGTGTAAGTTTCTGAGGAACATAGGAAGCCCTGATGAGTGTCAAATTGAAAAGAGGAGATGGCAGAAAAAGAGAGTAAGATGAGAGCTGTCATTTTCTATGCAGCAGAACAAAATCATGATGGTGATGGAGCTGTATAAGGACTCTAAAAGTGTCATCACCATAACAGGTGACACAGCCATAATGAAAAAAGTGAAAGAAGCAGCACGGTGAACAGTTGCTGACAAACTATATGAGCTATTTATACACATTTCACATGAATCTATTTACATAAAGTAGACTGAATGCAGTCAATTTTTTTTAAAATTACAGTCAACCCCTCCATGAGCAGTCACTTTATCGTGGTGGAGGGATTTGTGTGTCCTGAAGATCCTAGCAGCTATGTTGTCGGGGGCTTTATGCCCTTGTTAGGGTCATCCATGGCAAAAAGGTGGCAGTGCTGTCCCTTAGAGATAGGGTGAGGAGCTCGGTCATCCTGGAGGGGTTCAGAGTAGAGCTGCTGGTCCTCCGCATCCAGAGGACCCAGTTGAGGTGGCTCGGGCATCTGGTCAGGATGCCTCCTGGACGCCTCCCTGGTGAAGTGTCCCGGGCATGTCCTTCTGGGATGAGATCCAGGAGAAGACCCAGGACACGCTGGAGGGATTATATCTCTCAGCTGGCCTGGGAACGCCCCGGAATCCCTTCTGCAGAGTTGGCAAATGTGGCTGGGGAGAGGCAAGTCTGGGCTTCCCTGCTTAGGCTGCTGTTCCCGCGACCCAACCCCAGATAAATAGCAGAAGATGGATGGATGGATGGATACACAGTCAAATTTAATAACATATCATTAAATAACCAAAAAAGGAAAAGAAGCTCATAGCTTATATATGCCTGTCCTATTGTCTTTCCACATTAATTAAATGATAATCAGCGATGGCCCTGTGACATACTACTTACAAAGTTAAAATTTATTAGTTCAAATAAATTTCAGAATTGTAGTCATCTCCAAATCATTTCTTGTCACACAATCAATACCATAAAGGGGACATGTCTGGAGAAAAGAGGACATTTAGTCACTGTGTAACTGTTCTTTCCACTCATATTCAGCTTGAAGCAAACAGGACTGAGTAAATCTCTGCAGATGTTCCTTCTCTATCAGACATTTTGTGGTTGCAGCAGCTTCTTCATACCTACGTTTTTGTGGATCCTTCTGTACAGCCTTCAGCAACTTCACTCCTGCCTCTCCTGGATGGTTGTATCTCAGGTCCAGCTTTTTCAGATGGGAGGGGTTGGAGGTCAGAGCTGAGGCCAGAGAAGCACAGCCTTCCTCTGTGATCAGACATCCTGACAGGCTGCAGAAAACAACATGTATGACAGAACTGCTTTAGAACACTAAAGCTGCTAAACATGATGAACATTTCTACACATCTTCTACAGCAGGGATGTCAAAGTCCAGTCTTCTAGAGTTATTATGCTGCAACTTGTACATGCATGCTTTCTCCAACACACCTGATTAAAATAAATGACTTGTTACCAGGTCTGTGGAGAGGCGAATGGCATGTGAATGAAGGAACTCATTTGATTCTGATGTTTTGGAGAAAGGACACATTCAAAAGTTGCTGGAAGGTAGCTTTTGAGGACTAGACTCTGGTACCCTACGCCCTACAGTGTGCCATTCCTAAAGAAATCCAGTTGAGATGTGATCAATATAAAATATCTGAACAACAATGAAAAAGAAATGACACTGACAGGAACCACAAAAAGGAGCCATTTTAATGGAACTGAGACTATTAGTGAAAAGGTAAAAAATATTTGTGCTTTATCGGTTGTCTCATCATGAAAGGAAAGGAAAATGAAAAAGAATTCAATTCAATTCAACTTTATTTATATAGCGTCAAATCACGGCAATGCCATCTCAAGACGCTTTACAGACAGAGGGGAAAACATAATGAAAGCCAATTCATAACAGCCTATATAAGGAAACCAACAGATTGAGTTGAGTCCAACTCAATCTCCCATCCTGACCAAGCACACTGGCGACAGTGGGAAGGAAAAAACTCCCTTTTAACAGGAAGGAAACCTCCGGCAGAACCCGGCTCAAGGACAGGCAGCCATCTGCCTCTGCTGTGTGGGGGGAAGAGGACAGAAAGACAACAGACAACAGGAACTGCTACTCCCGGCCAGGGAGACCTGCTGCGACAGGAGATATACATGTTAATGATGCAACACTGTTATTGGGGGGGGGGGGGGGGGGGGGGATTAAATGAAAATGTCCTTAAAGAGGCTCGTTGGTAGAGGGTCAAAGATACAGGTGGATGGTTTAGATGAAGCTCAGTGTATCAGGAAATGTCCCTCAGCAGTCTAAACCTATAGCAGGATAATTAAGGGATGCTAACCATCCCCAGCTATAGGACTTATCAAAAAGATAAGTCTTCAGCCTAGTCTTAAAGGTGGGGAGGGTGTCTGCTTCCCTAACACTAACTGGGAGCTTGTTCCACAAGAGAGGGGCCTGATAACCAAAGGCTCTGCCTCCTGTTCGGCTCTTTGAGACTCTAGGAACCACAAGTAAGCCTGCAGTCTGTGAATGAAGTACTCTGCTTGGTATATAAGGAACAATGAGGTCTTTGATATATAGTGGTCCCTGGCTGTGGATGGCTTTATATGTAAGGAGAAGGATTTTAAATTCTATTCTAGATTTAACAGGCAGCCAATGAAGAGAGGCTAAAACTGGAGAAATATGATCTCTCCTGCTGGTTCTGGTCAGGACTCTGGCTGCAGAATTCTGGATCAGCTGAAGGCTTTTCAGGGCATATTTAGGAAAGCCCAGTAATAGAGAGTTACAGTAATCTAGTCTCGAAGTAACAAAAGCGTGAACCAGTTTTTCTGCGTCACTCTGAGACAGAATGTCCCTAATTTTGGCTATATTACGTAAATGAAAGAAGGCTGTTTTAGTAACCTGCTTAATATGTGGGCCAAAGGACAGGTCCAAGTCAAATATTACTTCAAGGTTTCTCACTGTAGCACTTGAAGCTAAAGTAATGCCATCCAGGTTCATTACAAAACTGGAAAATTTAGCTGAGTTTTTCAGATCCAACGAGAATTACTTCAGTCTTATCTGAGTTAAAGAGGAGAAAATTTCTAGACATCCAAGTCTTTCTGTCTATGAGACAATTTTGTAGCCTATTGGGCTGATTTGTTTCATCTGGTTTAAAGGATAAGTATGTCTGAGTATCATCTGCATAACAATGAAAATTTATTCCATGCTGTCTAATAATTTTGCCTAAAGGGAGCATATATAGCGTGAAGAGTACTGGTCCAAGTACAGAACCTTGAGGAACTCCATGACTTACTGTAGTTTGTGAGGAGGACTTGTCATTTACATGAACGAACTGAAGTCTATCAGATAAATATGATTTAAACCAGCTTAATGCTGTACCTGTGATTCCAATCACCTGTTCTAGTCTTTGTAACAGAATGTTATGATTGACTGTATCAAATGCAGCACTAAGATCAAGCAAGATAAGTACGGACAGAAGTCCTTTTTCTGAGGCCATAAGAAGGTCATTAGTAACTTTCACCAATGCCGTCTCAGTGCTATGATGAGCTCTAAATCCTGACTGAAACTCCTCGCATAAATTATTTCAGCTTAGGTGGGCATGTAGCTGAGCTGAAACTATTTTCTCCAGAATTTTGGACATAAACGGGAGATTAGATATAGGTCTATAATTTGCTATCACCTCTGGATCCAGAGATTGCTTTTTAAGTAAAGGCTTGATTACAGCAGTTTTAAATGATATTGGTACATATCCTGTCACTAAAGACATATTGATAAGATTTAATAGAGATGTATCAATTAAAGGGAAAATATCCTTAAAGAGGCTCGTTGGGAGAGGGTCTAAGATACAGGTGGATGGTTTAGATAAAGCTATTATTTTAGTTAATTCAGAGGGTTGGACAGGACAGAAACTATTTAGACACAAGTCAGATCCTGGTTCTAAGGATGCTTCAGAGACCACAACAGGCTCAACATTATAGGTAGAAGGAAGAGTATTGTGAATTTGATCTCTAATAGTATCAATTTTATTCCTGAAAAAATACATGAAATCATCACAGCTAAGTGAGAAAGGAATACATGGCTCTACAGCGCTCCGGCTCCTAGTAAGCCTGGCTACAGTGCTGAAAAGAAACCGAGGGTTGTTTTTGTTTTCATCTATCAATGATGAATAATAAGCTTTTCTTGCCGTACATAAGGCTTTTTTGTATACAATTAAACTTTCTTTCCAGGTTAAGCAAGACTCCTCTAATCCTGATGAGCGCCATCTGTTTTCCAAACGCCTTGATGCCTGTTTTAGAGCTCGAAGCTGGGAATTAAACCAGGGAGCCTTCATAATTTTACCTAATTTCTTCTTCTTTAGGGGAGCAACATTATCCAAGGTTGTACGCATTGAAGCTGTTATAGTATCAGCATGTTGATCAATCTGAGCAGGAGTAAAGCTTAAAGGGGGACTCTCAGTCATGCTAACACAAGGTAGAGGTGAAAAAACTTATTCAATTGATTGTTTAAATTTTGTAATAATATTGTCTGATAAACATCTGCTATAGTAGAATTTATTTTTGGTCAGTGAGTAATCAAATAAAGTGAATTCAAAGGTTAATAAGAAGTGATCAGACAATACCGGGTTTTGAGGAAATACTTTGAGCCTATCAGTCTCAATACCATATGTTAGAACAAGATCAAGAGTATGGCCATGAGACTGAGTGGCACCATTGACATTTTGTGAAAACCAAATTGAGTTTAGAATAGAGCTAAAGGAAATGTTTAAACTATCATTTTCATCATCAACATTGTTACGACCCTCAATGGAGTTTGTCCAGGGGTACAAAGGGGTGGCAACATTAACAAAAGAAAACCATGAAAATGCGCAAATGAAGGCTTTATTTAGGACCCACTAGTCCTTAAAAAGTATCAAAGGTCAGAAATCAAAAGCCAAAACAAACCCAACAACACAATACATACCGAAGCTGGCACCAACCCAGCTGTAATCACAAATGCGTCAAATCACAAACACCAAACAGTCAATCTCATTCACAGTCAGTGAATGAGTGGCAAGCTGTGGCACCAAGGCTCAACCAAAACACAGCTGCCCGGAACGAAGTTTGGTGACAGCCTTTATTCCGGTGCTCTGTAGAAGGTCTGGCCGATCAGGGGTAGGTGGGCGTGTGGCGACCAATCAGCATCCAGCACACATCAGCCTGAGGGCAGCTCCAGGAAGAAAGTCAGGTGTATCAAATCCCTCAGGTGATGCTTGTTGAAATGATGAGCTAGATGACAGGCCATGGGACGTAACAAACATGAATATTAAAATCCCCTAATACAATGACTTTATCAGTAGTCAGCACTAACTCAGACAAGAGATCAGAGAATTCGGTCAGAAACTCTGAGTAAGGTCCAGGTGGGCGATACACTAATGCTAAAAGGAGCGGTTTCTCTGAATTCCATTTTGGATGAGATAAATTTAATGTCAGGAATTCAAAGGATTTATAGTTAGTTTTGTGCTTAGGATTAATTAATAATTCTGACTGAAAAATAGCTGCAACACCTCCTCTACCTGTTGTTCTAGGAATGTGAAAGTTTAAATAATTAGCTGGCGTAGTTTCATTAATACTAACATAATCCTCTTGCTGTAACCAGGTTTCCGTAAGACAGAATAAATCAATGTGGTGATCACCTATCAAGTCATTGACGAATAAAGACTTATTTGGGAGGGATCTGATATTCAGTAGGCCACACTTTATTGTCTTATTTTCAGATTTTATTAGATCCATTGTTTTTATTTTTATGAGGTTTTCACGATTAACCCCAGAAGTGTTTTTGTGTTGTTTAATTCTTACTGCTGGGAAGTTCTATAAGGTCGGAATGGGGTTTTGGGTGGGCAGCGGCAGGTGGGAAGCTGCAGAAAAGTGTGTAGGACTACAATTCTGCCTCCTGGTCCCAACCCTGAGTTGTCAATTTAGCTGACTAATAAAAGAGTCCATATTGCTAGATAAGAGAGCGGCTCCATTCAACGTGGGATGGATGCCATCTCTCCTAATAAGACCAGGCTTTCCCCAAAAAGCGCTCCAATTATCTATAAAACCCACGTTGTTATCGGGACACCACCTAGACAACCAGCGGTTGAGAGGTGACATGCGGCTAAACATGTCATCACTGATTAAATTTGGCAAGGAACCAGAGAAAACTACGGAGTCCGACATGCTCTTGGCAAAGTTACACACCGAAGCAACATGAACTTTAGTGACCTCCGATTGGCGTAACCGGCTGTCGTTACCGCCGACGTGAATTACAATCTTACGGTATTTACGTTTAGCCTTAGCCAGCCGTTTCAAATACGATTCGACGTCGCCCGCTCTGGCCCCAGGAATGCATTTGACTATGGTCCCCGGTGTCTCTAGAGCCACGTTTCTGACTATGGAACTACCTATAATCAGGGTTTCTGCCTCAGCGGGTGTGTCGCCAAGCGGGGAAAATCTGTTAGAAACGTGAACAGGTCGGTGGTGGCCAGTGGGTTTTGGTTTGGGGCTACGCTTCCGCCTGACCGTCGTCCAGCCCGCCTCGGCTCCCGGCTGCACGGGAACTGCTGAGGGACCACTAGGTGGGCTAGCTGCCCTGGCTGGTAGCTCCACACTGGCTAATGGGGGCTTGCTAACTAACTGCTTCCCTAACTGAGTGCAGAGCTGGGCTTTTAACTCGCAGAGCCTCGCCTCCAAAGCTGCCAAGCTGCTACACTTAATACACCTACCGTTATCACTAAAGGAGGCGGAGGAGTAGCTAAACATCAGACACACCGAGCAAGAAAAGGCAGGGGACCGGGGTGTGGGAAGAGAGCTAGCAGCCATGATGAAACCGAGTGCTTGAGCTGTTTAAGTCAAGTAAACAGAAAGCCAAAGATCCCAAAAATAAATGCAATATATAGAACAGTGGTTTGGGAAGATATTGTGGGCTGAAGTGAGTGGTTGGTTAACAGTAGATAGCAGTTAGAAAGAAGTTAAAGGAGTCAACGACTCGTAGCAATCCGCAGTGATACATGCTAGGGAAACAGGAAATGACACAATACGTTACCGCAACGTCAGCACGTTGCGGTAACGTATATACACAAAGAAGAAGCTCTGGACCCTTCAGAAAAGGATCCAGGGTTTACTCTGTGTTATAAACCAGAGTAAACATATCAATTCAATCAAGGACAGGGTGAAATGAGGGTTTCACATGTTTTGTTTGATTGAGTCATGAAATATGTAAATACAATTGTTTATATGTCTTTGAGTATCTGTTGAGGAGACAAACAGGACGGGAATAATCAGCAGTTTTTATGATGATTTATTACGTAAATATCTTGACATGTTTGAAATAACATTAAGAAGAGAATTACATAAATACGAAAGGAATAGCAAACAGATCTAATTCTGTTGGAGCTGTTTCACCCTGCATATACGTATGCTTTTGATGGAAAATAATGGGAGATATATTCAAATATGTCCTATGAAATCACCTGACATCATAGCATAGCAACTGGAGTAGCCTGTCTGAACCAGTTCACAGGTGTCCCATCATTTCTATTTCATTTTCATTATCAGACTGTGTGACACAGACCTGCTCACATGCAGATCCTGCAGCAATACTGTCAACATAAATCAGCTTCCTGATTTATAAAAACCAGCATCAGCCACTAAAAAACTCACATCAGTCCAGCTCTAATAAAAACTCATTTTAAAAAGTTTGATTAATCCTGACCAGAGAGTTTCCAGTTTGCAGTCTGGATTCTTCAGTCCACCACACAGCTTCTTCACTCCTGAATCCTGCAGGTCATTGTTACTCAGGACCAGTTCTGTCAGATTGGAAGACGAGGAGCTGAGAACTGCAGACAGAACTTCACAGCTTCTCTCCAAGACACCACAAAGACTCAGCCTTGAAAGAAAAAAAAAGATGCAATATAAAATTAATCTTCTATTATATTGTCACTTATATATTTCTAATTGACTTTTCATGCTGCAAACAAATACAACATGGTCAACACGGCCTCAAATGGTGGTCACAAAAACTTTGGACAATAAAGCAGCCACTACAACCTAAACATATATTTATTAAAAAAGAACATGTATAATATTGTAATAATGTATGGCATGATATGGTGTGGTATTATAAGGTATGGAACGTGGCACAGAATGGTAATATATTGTGTGGTATAGTACATTATAGCACAGTGTGGTATATATACACATATATATACCACCACATACATATAATGTGGTGTGATATGGTGTTGTATGGTATGGTTCGGTACTGCACGATCCTCTATCACATCACATACAATGCAATGTGATGTGATAGAGTATCTTATTTTACAACACGGTGTGGTGTGGTATGGTGTGATCCAGTCTGGTCCAGTATGACACGGTGTGGTGTGGTGTGATGTGGTATGGTACAATGTAGTATGGTATGGTATCTGATCTTTATAATCAGTGCTGGATTTTTAATAATACCTTCATGATCAGCTCATATGTGAAGTTGTTGTATTCCTGTCACTATTATTTTATAGTTGTTGGCTGTTATGATATAAACTTATCACACTCTGTTCTGCATCAAACCAACCTCACCTAAGAGTTTCCAGGTCACATAAAGGACTCTGTAGACCAGACAACAGTTTCACTCCTGAATCCTTCAGGCTGCAGTTCCTCAGATCCAGCTTTTTCAGTCTGAAGGACCGGGAGCGGAGAGCTGAGGACAGAACTTCACAGCTTCTGTCTGAGAGTTTGAGGACACTCAGCCTGAAATAAAAATATTCAAAATAATGAATCGTTGTATCGACCTTTGTTTCCTCTGTAGCTTTATTTATTCTGAACTTACAGGGTAAGCTTTGACTTTTCCCATTCAGAAGTTTTAGTTCTTTTTCTGATTCCGAACTGAGACACTAAACCATACAAATTTGTTTTTTGACCTTACTAATGAAATTGACATTAGTTAAAATTAATCTTTATAGTTTTTTCCCTTCTTCTGCATGTTTAGCTGTGTTTGAAACATGGATTGATCTGTGAGTAAGTTATTTGTGGAGCGTCTGCATCTTTCATGGCTGAAAATTGGAGCAGATGTCACACTGAAGAAAGTAGTTTTTCATCATGGATTTATAAAAGAGCTCTACCGATGCAGGACTTTAGGAATTTAGTGAAAGGAAATCATCTCCACATCTGCTGACAGACAGACAGTTTTACACATGAAACTAAAGTTTTATGCATCTAGGCTCTGGAATGCCGTGAAAACATGCCTGGATTGTTGCAGCTGATTTATAGTTGGGTTTCCATCAAAGTTTGTTTAATATTCGTTTTAAAGGGTCTCATTCAGTGATTTTTGTATTTTCTTCAAAGAGATGATCCTCATGACAGGGAATGGAAACAGAATAAATGGATCAGTTCTGATGCATCAAACAAGTCAGTCACACAACCAATCAACTGTTTTAACTGAAATAGGTCATTATGTAGTGTTAAAGTGGCAAAGTAATGCACATTTTTATACTGAACAGACTAAAACTGACTGATAATAAACTGTACATTCCTTATAGGTTTTAGTTTTAGTGACACTTTTAATCTATTTATGGAATGTATTTTCTTCTTTTAGCCATTTCACATAATTACTTGTTTAATTTGTTTAAGTATTGTGCGAAGACTTTATGGTGTCTGAATAGCTAGTATTACACATTTCCTTCTGGATTATTAAAATGAATCTATATATTGATATATCATTCAGTGTCTTGAAGCTGAAACGGTAGAAAAACACGTGAGAGCAGCAGAGAAACCTGACCTGAGAGTTTCCAGTTTACAGTGTGGACTCTGCAGACCATCACAAAACCTCTTTATTCCTGATTCATCAATACTCAGGTCCAGTTCTGTTAGTCTGGAAGACTGGGAGCTCAGAACTGAGGACAGAGCTGAACAACCTTCATCAGTGAGGGTACAGCTGCTCAATCTGTAGAGGAAATAATAAAAGCAGTTCTTTGTCAAATTCTGTTCTATGAAAACAGCTGCCTCTCCCTGAGCCGTCACCTTATCGTGGTGGAGGGGTTTGTGCGTCCCGAAGATCCTAGCAGCTATGTTGTCGGGGGCTTTATGCCCCTGGTAGGGTCACCCATGGCAAACAGGTGTCTAGGGGAGGGACCAGACCAAGCACGGCTCATAGACCCCTATGACGATGACAAACCTGGGCATAAATGTTCCCTTGCCCGGACGCGGGTTACCGGGACCCCCCTCTGGAGCCAGGCCTGGAGGCGGGGTACGAGAGCGAGCGTCTGGTGGCCGGGCCTTCGCCCATGGGGCCCGGTCGGGCTCAGCCCGAAAGGGTTACATGGGCCCCACCTCCCGTGGGCTCACCATCTGCGGGAGGAGCCGTAGGGGTCGGGTGAAATGTGAGCTGGGCGGCAGCAAGGGGCGGGGACCCTGGCGGTCCGATCCCCGGCTGCAGAAGCTGGCTCTAGGGACGTGGAATGTCACCTCTCTGGTGGGGAAGGAGCCTGAGCTTGTGCGCGAGGTTGAGCGGTTCCGACTAGATATAGTTGGACTCACCTCGACCCATGGCTTGGGCTCTGGAACCAGTACCCTCGAGAGGGGCTGGACCTTCTTCCACTCTGGAGTTGCTCATGGTGAGAGGCGCCGAGCAGGTGTGGGCATTCTCATCAGCCCCCAGCTTGGTGCCTGCACATTGGGGTTTACCCCGGTGGATGAAAGGGTAGTTTCCCTCCGCCTCCGGGTGGGGGGACGGGTCCTGACTGTTGTCTGTGCTTATGCGCCGAACAGCAGTTCAGAGTACCCACCCTTTCTGGGGTCCTTGGAGGGAGTGCTGGAGGGTGCTCCTTCTGGGGACTCCATTGTTCTGCTGGGGGACTTCAATGCTCACGTGGGCAATGACAGTGAGACCTGGAGGGGAGTGATTGGGAGGCATGGTCCCCCCCCTCTGAACCCAAATGGTGTTTTGTTGTTGGACTTCTGTGCTCGTCATGGATTGTCTATAACGAACACCATGTTCCAGCATAAGAGTGTCCATATGTACACCTGGCATCAGGATTCTCTGGGCCGCAGTTCAATGATCGACTTTGTAGTCGTATCGTCGGACCTGCGGCCACATGCCTTGGACACTCGGGTGAAGAGGGGGGCGGAGCTGTCAACTGATCACCACCTGGTGGTGAGTTGGCTCAGATGGTGGGGGAGGAAGCCGGTCAGAGCTGGCAGGCCCAAACGTGTTGTGAGGGTCTGCTGGGAACGTCTGGCTGAGTCCCCTGTCAGAGCGAGCTTCAACTCCCACCTTCAGCAGAGCTTCAAACATGTCCCGGGTGAGGCGGGGGACATTGAGTCCGAATGGGCTGTGTTCCGTGCCTCTATTGCTGAGGCGGCCGGCCGGAGCTGTGGCTGCAAGGTCGTTGGTGCCTGTCGTGGCGGTAATCCCAGGACTCGTTGGTGGACACCAGCAGTGAGGGATGCTGTCAAGCTGAAGAAGGAGTCCTATCGGGCCTTCTTGGCCTGTGGGACTCTGGAGGCAGCTGATGGGTACCGACGGGCTAAGCGGCATGCGGCTTCGGCCGTTGCCGAGGCAAAAACTCGGGCATGGGAGGAGTTCGGCGAGGCCATGGAGAAAGACTTCCGGACGGCTTCGAGGAGATTCTGGTCCACCATCCGGCGGCTCAGGGGGGGGAAGCAGTGCTCCGTCAATACTGTGTACAGTGGAGATGGGGAGCTGCTGACCTCAACTCGGGACGTTGTGGGTCGGTGGAGGGAATACTTCGAAGACCTCCTCAATCCTACCAACACGGCTTCCCATGAGGGAGCAGAGCTGATGGACTCAGGGGTGGACTCTCCTATCTCTGGGGCTGAAGTCGCTGAGGTGGTCAAAAAGCTCCTTGGCGGCAAGGCCCCGGGGGTGGATGAGATCCGCCCGGAGTTCCTTAAGGCTCTGGATGCTGTGGGGCTGTCCTGGCTGACACGCCTCTGCAGCATCGCGTGGACATCGGGGGCAGTACCGCTGGATTGGCAGACTGGGGTGGTGGTCCCCCTTTTTAAGAAGGGGGACCGGAGGGTGTGTTCCAATTACAGGGGAATCACTCTCCTCAGCCTCCCTGGTAAGGTCTATTCAGGGGTCCTGGAGAGGAGGGTCCGCCGGATAGTCGAATCCCGGATTGAGGAGGGGCAGTGTGGTTTTCGTCCTGGTCGCGGAACAGTGGACCAGCTCTATACCCTCTCTGGGGTCCTGGAGGGGGCATGGGAGTTTGCCCAACCAGTCTACATGTGCTTTGTGGACCTGGAGAAGGCATTCGACCGTGTCCCCCGGGGGCTCCTGTGGGGGGTACTCCGGGAGTATGGGGTACCGGACCCCCTTGTACGAGCTGTCCGGTCCCTGTACGACAGGTGTCAGAGCTTGGTCCGCATTGCCGGTAGTAAGTCGGATTCGTTTCCGGTGAGGGTTGGACTCCGCCAAGGCTGCCCTTTATCACCGATTCTGTTCATAACTTATATGGACAGAATTTCTAGGCGCAGCCGAGGGGTTGAGGGGATCCGACTTGGTGGCCTCAGGATTGGGTCCCTGCTTTTTGCGGATGACGTGGTCCTGTTGGCTTCGTCTGGTCGTGATCTCCAGCTCTCGCTTGAGCGACTCGCGGCCGAGTGTGAAGCGGCTGGGATGAGAATCAGCACCTCAAAATCTGAGACCATGGTCCTCAGCCGGAATAGGGTGGATTGCCCTCTCCGGGTCGGGAGTGAGGTCCTGCCTCAAGTGGAGGAGTTTAAATATCTCGGGGTCTTGTTCACGAGTGAGGGAAGGATGGAGCGTGAGATCGACAGACGGATCGGTGCGGCGTCTGCAGTAATGCGGGCTCTGCGCCGGTCTGTCGTGGTGAAGAAGGAGCTGAGCCAGAAGGCGAAGCTCTCGATTTATCAGTCCATCTACGTTCCTACCCTCACCTATGGTCATGAGCTGTGGGTCGTGACCGAAAGAACGAGATCTCGTATACAGGCAGCTGAAATGAGTTTCCTCCGCAGGGTGGCCGGGCTCTCCCTTAGAGATAGGGTGAGGAGCTCGGTCATCCGGGAGGGGCTCAGAGTAGAGCCGCTGCTCCTTCGCATCGAGAGGAACCAGTTGAGGTGGCTCGGGCATCTGGTCAGGATGCCTCCTGGACGCCTCCCTGGTGAGGTGTTCCAGGCACGTCCCTCGGGGAGGAGACCCCGGGGAAGACCCAGGACACGCTGGAGGGATTACATCTCTCGGCTGGCCTGGGAACGCCTCGGGATCCCCCCCGCAGAGTTGGCAAATGTGGCTGGGGAGAGGGAAGTCTGGGCTTCCCTGCTTAGGCTGCTGCCCCCGCGACCCGACCCCGGATAAGCGGCAGAAGATGGATGGATGGATGGATGGATGGAAAACAGCTGCAGTATGTTTCTGCACATCCTGCTGATTATCTACTTACACAGCTTTGTTGGAGGCTTTGACCACTGGAAGCAGACTCAGAAAAACCTTCTCTGATGGAGAGTATTTTCGCAGGTCAAACACATCCAGATCTTTTTCTGATGACACTAAGATGAAGGCCAGGGCTGACCACTGAGCAGGAGACAGTTTTTGGGGGAAAATAGATCCGGAACTCAGATACCGTTGGATGTTCTCCTCGAGAGAACGATCATTCAGTTCATTCAGACAGTGGAATAGATTGATTTTCCTCTCTGCAGACACATTCATACTGATCATCTTCTTGATGTACTCAATTGTTTTCTGATTGACCTGGGAGCTACTTCCTGTCTGTGACATTAGCTCTTGTAGGAATCTCTGATTGGTCTCCAGTGAAAGACCCAGGAGGAAGCGCAGGAACAAGTCCAGGCGGCCATCTGGATACGATAAGGCCTTTTCCACAGCACTCTGGTAAAGAAGAGTCTCCTCTGTAACTTCAGATTTCTGGAAGGATGGTTCACCTTCTTCCATCAGATTGACTCCAGAGTTGATGAAGGTCAGATGGACATGAAGAGCAGCCAGGAACTCCTGAACACTCAGATGGATGAAGTTGAACACCTTCACCAGGTACAGTCCTCTCTCTTTTTTAAAGTTCTGTGTGAACACTCCTGAGTACTTTGATGCTTCTGTAATATTGATGCCACACTCTTTCAGGTCTTTTTCATAGAAGATCAGGTTTCCTTTCTGCAGCTGATCAAAAGCCAGTTTTGCCAGAGACTCAATCATCTTCCTACTATCTGGACTCCAGAGTGGATCTGTCTCAGCTCCTCCATCATACTTTACATTCTTGACTTTGGTCTGAACCACCAGGAATTGGATGAACATCTCAGTCAGGGTCTTGGGCAGCTCTCCTCCCTCTCTGGTTTCCAGTTCATCCTCCAGAACTGTAGCAGTGATCCAGCAGAAGACTGGGATGTGGCACATGATGTGGAGGCTTCGTGATGCCTTGATGTGGGAGATGATCCTGCGGGCCTGCTCCTGATCTTTGAACCTTTTCATGAAGTATTCCTCCTTTCTTGCATCAGTGAACCCTCTGACCTCTGTCACCATGTCAACACAGTCAGGAGGGATCTGATTGGCTGCTGCAGGTCGTGTGGTTATCCAGAGGCGAGCAGAGGGAAGCAGTTTCCCCCTGATGAGGTTTGTCAGCAGCACATCCACTGAGGTGGACAGCAATGGGTCAGTTAGGAACTTAGTTTCATTAAAGTCTATAGGAAGTCGACACTCATCCAGACCATCAAAGATGAAGACAACCTGGAACTCTTCAAAACTAGAGAGTCCCCATTCTTTGGTTTCAGTAAAGAAGTAATGAACAAGTTCCACCAAACTGAACTCATCCTCTTTCAGCACGTTCAGCTCTTTGAAAGTCAGTGGAAACAACAACTGGATGTCCTGGTTGGCTAGTTGGTCTTCAGCCCAGTCCAGAGTGAACTTCTGTATCAGGACGGTTTTCCCAATGCCAGCCATTCCCATTGTCATCACTGTTCTGATTGGTTTATGTCTTCCGGGTGGAAGTTTAAAGATGTCTTCTCGTCTGATGGTTGTTTCCGGTCTGTCTGGTTTCCTGGATGCTGTTTCAATATGTCTGACCTCATGTTCATCATTGACCCCTGCAGTCCCCCCCTCTGTGATGTGGAGCTCGGTAAAGATTTCATTGAGAACAGTTTCCTCTCCCGGTATAGCAATTCCTTCACAGAAGTACTCAAATCTTGTCTTCAGAGCAGATTTTAGTTCAGGCTGATACTTCAGCAAAGCTGTAAAGCAAAACAATATTTCATAACATTCATTTTGTTATTGAATTTTTTTTAAAAACTGTTGTCTTTGTTAATGAACAAAACAACTTCACTGATGTTGGTCAAATGGAGTTTTGTCTTGGTTATAGTTACAAGTGAAGTAGTGCTTCTGTTCCTGCTTGTAAATTTCAAATTACACTAAACATCTAAACATTTGAGTTGTCAGCAAATACTTTCAATCTCCCTGCTGGGTTAATTTGTCTTCTGATCAGGAAAGTAACTGCTAACAAATAGAAAGCTGTTCTGAGTTACCATCCTGTAATCCGTCATTTCTGTTATGGTTGGACTGGTGTCTGTCAAAACAACACATACACACCAGAACTCTGATCATTATCTGATGTATGGAGATATCAGATTCCAGATGTCATGTAGACAGCATTATCGGATATCTGTTTAACAGATCATGTTTTCTGATGATGTGAAATCAAATCAACACACCTAGATTTCTCCTCGATACTCTGATGAGCACATAAGCCCATATATCTGAATTTATTATTTAATCTGTGCTGCTCCCATCTTTTCAATGTCTTTCGTTAAAATGATGGAAGCGGCACATTCTAAATGTGAGTAAAGGAAAGACTAAAATGGTGTGCAGCAGCAAGACGTTGGAGCACAAATTAAGTGAAGTGTTTACATGCAGTTAATCACAAATGAGCATCTAATGGTAAGGCTTTGGGCCCTACCATGTTTAACACAGAACAGATGTTTAGTGAAATAACAGGTAGTTGCATCACTACGAACAAATGACGATGAAAGGAAGCTGATAATAAACTAGAATATGGGGGGTTTTCTAATATTTTTCAGTTGGAAATGTGAGTGTTTTAGGTCTGATTATTACAATGTTTTGGGTTGGGGGGATCTGAGTGGTGGTTTTCTGTTGATGGAAAGAAGCCAAGCAGGAGACACCGTCTGATTACTTCAAGATGTTGGATTTTAATGTAAACAAGCTCTATGTTGCCTTTCAAAGAACACAAGGGGTCACTGTGTTGAAGTAAATCATGTGATCTGAACTTAAGTCAACATCTCAATGCAACAGGGTTAGAGAATCTGGACTAATGCCTTTTATAGTGTGGTCTACCTCCACACTTATCAGACAGTAAATCAGAGAAGCTCTACCATTGAGGGAATTATCCGTGAGGTGGTCGATGTACTTACTTTCAGTAGTACCACAAATAGTAAAAGAAACATCAAGGAGTATTGAATTTATTATGAACACTGGTCAATGAGGGATTCAATGTCACTCAGGTATGTATGTAGTCAGGTGAAGCCAGGAACCAATCCTCCAAATCTTTGTAATCTAAGAAACTGATTGGTTTCATCTGGCTTCATGGTGAGGTAGCTCTGAGTGTCATCCACATAGCAATGAAACTTTATACCATGCTGCCTGATGATATTTCCCAAGGAAAACATGTATAATGTGAAAAGTATTGGTCCAAGTACAGAACCCTGAGGAACTCCATGACTTACCCTGGTGTGTGAGGAAGACTCATCATTTACATTTACAAACTGAAATCTATCAGATAAATATGACTGGAACCAGTCTAATGTGGTCCCTTTAATCCCAATAACATGTTCCAGCTTCTGTAGCAGAATATTGTGATCAATAGTGTCGAATGCAGCACTGAGATCTAAAAGAATGCGTACAGACTGAAGTCCTTAACCTTTGGCCATGAGAAGATCATTTGTGACTTTCACCAGCGCTGTCTCTGTGCCATGATGAGCTCTAAATCCTGACTGAAACTCTTCAAACAGATTGTTTCTGTTCAGACTGGCGCATAGATGGGTTGAAACTGTTTTCTCAAGAATTTTAGACAAGAATGGGAGATTAGATATTGGTCTATAATTAGCTAAAACTCCTGGATCCAGAGTTGGTTTTTTAAGCAACGGTTTAATTACAGCTGTCTTAAAATATTGAGGTACATATCCTATTAATAGGGATGAATTGATCAAGTCCAGTACAGATGTTTTAGACGCAGGACGCCTGCTGTAGCCCACAACGTTACGCCGCACTTCATGTTGTTTACATTGAAGTGGACATGCTTTGAATGAGAGGAAAGGTGGAGAAAAAAAAACTATGGCGGCTGTAATGTTACAAACTGGAGCAGAGTTGAGTGATGACAGTAGTACTACTTAACAGTCATTTACTACAGTAGTACTACTTAACAGTCATTTACTACAGTAGTACTACTTAACAGTCATTTACTACACCAGACAATGAAGGTCAGATGCTGCAAAGTGTATGCATGATCAGTATTTTGAGTTTTTGAAGATTATCTCTAGATTAAAAATAAGATAATATTGCTAAGTTGCATGGACCAGGCCTAATGCTGGGAAAAACATATTTCACAGAGGAAAAGTGTAATAGTAATACACTATTAAATTAGTCTGGTAATCAGCTAAATAAGTCTAAATTTATAACTTTTTTTGTTTCTAACCCTTTTATTCATAGTGGCCCTGTAGTGGGCACCTATTTAAAAGCTTTTTTCTTGCATATTCATGAATGAGGACGATATTTTTGTAAATAAACCACTTCAGTGGGCGTTAGTGAGTCATTCAATACGTTTCCACTCACTGGGGAATAAATAAATAAATGATACAACTGAACGTAATGTAATTACCCAACTTTGCCTTTTCGATAAATAGGAAAAGAAAATGATACAGCAAAATTCATAAAAGATTTACATAATATAGTTATGAGTATATTTTATTCTATAACTATTTTGTAGAATGGATTAAAGTAAATCATAAAAAATTCTAAATATCACTAATATTGCAAAAAATACTGTATTTAGAAAAATGTTACATTGTTTTTAAATTAATTCATGCATGAAAGGGTTAATGAACTTTAAGTTTATGTATTTACGTTTCAGTGTTATTTTTAATGTTCATGCAATGAGGCTTGAAGTTCATTAAAGTATCTCCATGGCACTTTGAATTTGGCAAATGTGGATTTGATTTAGAACTTGCTGTTTTGTTTTTTTTTGTTGTTTTTTTTTGTCATATCTGTGCTATAAAACTATTAATCCATAGAACAATTTATAGATCTACATGTAAGTATCAGCCATGTTTTTTACCCATATTTGGATGACAAACTGACAGCAAGTCATTAAGGGAGTACCACCACTTATTTTGTTCCACTTAAAGCAATCATCACACGTGCCATCTATCATGGACAATACAAAACTGGCAAAGAGGTAGATCTTTGAGGGGGCTGTGAGCGTGATTATGGATGATTGGTGTACGTCAAACTCCAACCTGTCTGTATCTGGGGGCTTGGAAGTGGGCTGTCTCACCCATGGCTCACAGGACACTCAGTTTCATAGGTTCACATTTGTCATCTGTTTGAATTTAGCAAAAACCTATAAAACCAAGAACACAAACAATTTAGCATATTAACAAAAAAGGAACCTTTCTTCTGAAAAGATTCAATGTCATACAGAAGATAATAACTTAAAGTTTCCATGCTTAAGAGGGGTCTACAAGTCTGGTTAGTGAGAAATGAAAGAGGCACATGTAATTAGACAAATGAAATTTTAAGACCAAGCAAGCTCCATGTGATTCATAAAAAAAAAGAAAAAACATTGAAAGAGGATTCAGTTTTACATGCAGCCATTTAAAAGGCCTTCATCCTTCTGAATATATGAAGTGATTGGCTTGGTATGGAACAGTTTGGGATGGGATGGCTCATGGTGCTTTTCTTGCATTTCCCATTGTAAAAACTGAAAATGGTTACAGAATCTGTGATCCGAGTCATCTTGCTGTCTTTTGGGACCTTTCCATTGTGATCCCATTCTTACCAGTCCCACCCCAAATGGGCTGCATACATTTGCCTTGCTTTATTCCTGTTATATGCATTGTAGTTCCTTTAGCATCATTATTGTTTTCTCCTCCTCATTATTTTTATTAACTCATTTTCACACCTGAGAGGAAATGACATGAACTGACATCCATGAACATAATGATTTAATTACAAATGTCCCGGATAAATAAACGCCCCTTGCAGGGGGGTTTGTTTATAAAGGTGAATGTTTGGAGCCGTAAAGCCTCATGATAATGTCCAGCTGACACTGAGTTTGGTGTTGTCTGTTTGGCTTGTTTAGAAGTGAGCAGTGTGGAAGAACCTTTTCTTGAGTGCACACAGTATGCATGTTGCATATTCATACTTATGTGTAATTGATGGTATTTGACTGTGTTTAAATAGAATTAGTGTTTGGGTTTTAACTCAAGATTCTTAAAGCTAAACTCCAGCTTCCTGTACTTGAAATCTTGCCCTTTATACCGTATTGCCTAAGTAAGTTATGTATTTACTTACAATAGATTTACTATGATCTGTTTCATTCTTTACCATGGGACCTTATTATTCCATATTAGTGAAGTTTGTCTGTGACCAGTCTAGGTCCTAACCCTCTTCACATTTGTATTTTGTTCTTGTTCACTTGTTTTCATTAATATAAAGTGAGTCCTTCACTAAGAAAAAAACAAGAAAATACAAAGATAAATAAACAGTGGAACCTGACATACTGCAATCCAGCGATTGGTGCAAAGATAGAAAGATGCTGTATTTAGTTGACTGATTTGGCAACATCTTTTGCGTGTTTGTTTTTTATGCTTTTGATTCTATATTTATTCAGCTTTTATGGTAGCTGGTCAGCACATGGACAAGAGAAAAATCCTTCCTTCCCTCATGCTCTTCTTCATGTTGTCCGAATTACAAAAAAGGAATCTTGAGTAAATGGTGGATTTATTGTTGTCCCCCCACATCCCAATGAGTGAAGTAAGTTTATTGTTCCAACCGTGAAATCAGGCTGCAGCCAAACAACGACAAAGACATGATCGCACATACTAATAAAACCATGACAAAATAAAATATGTTTAATATCTAAAACAGACAGAAAAGATGCAATGCATTCAGATAAACAGATGTATCACACCAACAAGACAAAAGAAACAGAATGGCTCGACTGCACATGATAACAAACACATCAACCCACTGTTCAGCAGTTTAATGGCAGGTAAAAAAAACTGGAATCTATTTGTCCTGATGACACCGTCATCTGACCAGCAGAAGGAAGTAAAACAACGTAAACCATGCTCCCATCAATGGAAACGCTAAGAGCTGGTCGTGGACTTCTGCAGACGTGGTTACAGGTCTGCTGTTTGAAGATAACACTCAGTTTCAGCTCTGCAGTCAAATAAGGAGACAATTGTTCTGTGGACATCGTCTCTTTATAGTCAGATACAGTTTAAACTGGCATCAGGTTTTACAATCATGTGCAAATGATCTGCAAACAAAACGTCTTCCTCTCAAACCCTCCTGTTGCTGATGTTCAGCTTGATCCACGACAACCAGCTCATTTGAATGTGAAGCGTTCGTCAAACACTTTCAGTTAAATGAAAGAAGATGGGGAGACAGATAGACGGGGAGACAATGGGATGGGGAGACTCCCATCAGAAGCTGGGATGAACTCTGCAGACATGTCTGGCTCACGTTAATCGGACCATCAGGGGAGGGACCTGGAAACCTCCACATAAAAACAACGGTCCTCCTGAACTCCATCCTGCTGCAGACCAACTTCTTTCTGTCCTGCACCTACCAAGGAAGTCCAGAACTCCAGAACTCCAGAAGTCAGGATCTCCACAGCAGCAGGTCTGAGCTGAACTTATTTTCACTTTGTACCTATTAAAATCTGAATCATATTGTTTTAAATATGAATTAGTTTAAACAATAAATCATCATTTTCTCATGTTGAAATAAAAAATAAACTAGTAAGGAAACAAGGGAAATGTGTTTTATTGATCAGGTGTTTGGGTTTTCTGATCATTTCTGATCACTTTTCTAGTAATTAGAAAAAACAAATATAATTAAAGCCGTTTATTTTATTTTCTAAATTAAATTAATGTAAAAATGTTTTAAAGTGAATCAAATGTTCACGATAATTTGCCCTATTTTTGTTTAAGTTCAGATTATTTAGTGTATTCTTTCCAAATTTAATTCCAAAATACTTTTCTGATATTTGTTTTTCTGATCTGAAGGGTTTATTCTTCTTTGCTCACAGATTATTCATTTCAGTTATTATTTATAACAGTTAGTAAACTGTATTTGATAAGAATAAATAATTATATTATATTTCTATTTTACACCTAAACATCTGAATTAATTTGCTGTTATACAAACAGCAAAATTAGTGTCAGAACAAATAACTGAAAAAAAAAGAGTGAAATAAAGCGAAATTTAAAAATGAAATAAATCCGTATAAAAGATAAATAAATTATATGAAAAATAAATACATTACTTTGAGTGCATAAAAGCTACAAAGGCCAGAAGTGGTTCTGCCATTGAGGGGTTAAACCCCGATAAGGTCCTTTTGTTTACTTTTTCCAGGTTGGCTGATGAAGATCAGTTTCAGGATTGAAGTCCTGAATATACATTTATGTAATTTTTCAAAATGAACTTAACGTCCCAGATGAAAGGACATTGTTACACACAGAATGCCAGCGCATCAGAGATTCTCAATTGGACTCAAGTCCTCATTTGTCCATCGATCACAGAAACTCTCCTAAACTCCATCCAACCCATGATGTTCATATGGCCCTAATTTTTAAAAAAAAGTCCAGATTTATCAGACGTGCCGAGGCCGTTCGTATGCAGGTTAGTCAGTAATCAGCTGTTTGTCAATCCCACCTGGTATATATCACCTGTTCGTGCACATCGGTGCATGTTCGTCTAACCAGACAGAGACGACGTTCCCTGTAGCAGTCAGGTAGAATCCCCTGACTTTCCCCTCACAGTGATGAGAGAATGAAACCAGTTTCAGTTCAAGAGATAAATATTATTCAACCTTATCTTAAACAAGAAAGAAAAGTATAAAGTGTGACTGAAAGGAAAAAATAAACATGTAGAGAGAAACGAGAGAAGTAAATGATTCAGGATGACAGACGGATCTCTGAAAGAAGATCCAAACATGACGAACCCCCACCTCCAGGCAGACATGGGGGCCACCTGGACCCGGGTGGCTCCCATGGTGATGGCCTGGGTGGTCTTGGTTGGGGGGTAGCCCTTTGTGTAGAGGCTCCTTGAGAATATCGTTTCCTTATCTGGTGCACATCTGGTGCAAATGCACCTGGCCATTCAACTTCTTTTAACTGTTACAGGGCAAATAGGGCATGGGTGAGGGCGGTTGTGGGTGGGTGAAAGGGGATGTGTATGTGTGTTAGTGTTTTATCTCTTTTTATCTATTTTGGTGTAAATTGTTTTATAATGTAAAGCACTTTGTATTGTTTTTAAGCACAAAAAGTGCTATACAAATAAAGTTTGATTTGATTTGATTCTGTGAAGCTCTCTCGCTCACCTGGTTCTTCTGCCTCACCTTACGGACACGGGACATCCCACCTGTCTAATATTAGATAACAGAACTCTGCAACACAGATCCCAGATTAGGTAGAAACTCTAACAGGATCTGATCAGAAATGATGCCATCGATCAGATCAACTGATCATCTTATGATCTCACAGCTAAGCGGAGGTAACAACAGATCAATAATGACTTCTCACCTGTCTGCCTCAAGTGTTTTTTTGTAAGATCTGAAACTAATTAAGCAACACGTCTGTTTATTTTTCTAAAAGATGAAGTGAGTCATTATTTCAACCAGATAAATCTCCAGATCAGAGATCATAGACGTCTGCAGAAATAATGATTTTCCCTGTTCTACATTCTGTTCCTACGCAGGTCGGAAATGTTCGGTATAAGAACATTTCTTAGTATCAGTACAAGATAGTAAATTCCACTTCACTTAAGATGTTCTTGTGCACAACAGAAGTACAGATCTGTGCATAAGAATGATGGATTCTACATTTTTTCTGCAAAGGGGTGTAATACCCACACAGTATGTCCTTGTGGTTTTCAGATATTAATGGATGTTTCTTTGTTTTCAGTCATGGCAAACTCCAGTCAGCTGTTGCTCCTAATGGTGTTATCCTCCCTCCTGCTCTGCAGCCAGACCACCAACCAGCAGGAACACCGCCATCTGCAAAAGAGAGTTGATAAAACAGATGTTCTGAATGTAGCAAAAGATGTTCTTCAGATTGCAACAGCAGCTGAACCTCTCATCGACCTCATCCCAGTAGGAGGGGCCATCATAAATACTTTCATAAAGCTGGTATCAGGGGGTGGTGGAGATGCAGAAGCAATAATAAATAATGTAAAGGGTGAGTTTAAAAAGTTAAATGAAAAGCTGGACAATCATCTCATAGTGGTCACATGGAACGTCTGGGCTAGCGGTTAGCCTGGGAAAACTTCAACCATTTTCTCAATAGCTGTCAAGGATCGTGCATCAGCTCTGAAAAGAAAAAACAAAATCAGGATCTCTTTAAAGATCTGCATACTAACATGGTGTTCGCTCCAAATAAACTGCACACCTTGCTTACCACAAAGCAGCCCTCCTTCATTACTGACTTTGAGAAACTGCTGGCCGACCACGTCAGGTGTCATGAAGACAGCATCAGAGACTTCACAGAGCTCATCACTAATCTCATGTACATGGGCAACACCGTCAACCACATCTACTACGAACTACATGGAGTTCAGAGTGAGGATAAAATGGACAAAATGGCTTATGAAACATCTTCAGTCATGTTTCAAATCCACAAAAGCTGCATTTTACATCCCGATGAATACATAAAAAAAGACATCCTCGATCTTATTAGTGAAAACCAGGATCGTCAGAAACTAGCAGAAGACATCAGGGGGTTTCTAGAAAGGGTGTATACCAGGTATGACTGGATGGTTGTTGCCTTCATCACCAAAAACTCCAAACGCTCCAGATGGTTCAATAGATTCCTAAACAGGCATTACTTATCTGGATTTACTGAGATGACTAAAGGAGAAGTTAGTGTAGCCGTAGCCAAACAGGTCAAAGGGACTTATGACAAGGCTGAAGCAGTGAAAGGAGCCATTAAGAGTTGCCTTTCTCAACCCCCAAAATGTGATGAAGTCATAACTGCACTCAGCAAGTGTCAGGGTATCAGTACTGCTGCGCTAACAGCGGTTCATGCTTTTGTTGGCAAAAGTCATGATAGCCCTGATGCCACAGCAGAAGATGAAGACGTTGAGTTCCTAGACCGTGACCCGTCAACGCCAACAAAGTACATTTACACTGGAGAGTGCAAAAAATACAAAATATTTAACGGAGGACACTTCAGAGTTCTGATAAAAAGTGATGAAGAGATGAAAAATGAGGATCCATGTAAAACCATGAACTGTGGAGGGAAACAAAGAGGGACGTGTGTTGCTCTGAAGAACGTGCTCAAAGCATTGTGCGAGTGTAAGATGGGATACTTTGGGAAGAACTGTGAGAAGAGCTTAAAATGAAATTAAGCTTTTGATGTTTTCGTCCTAGTTAATCAAATCAAACCACATTCTGCATCAGTCAGCTGAATCCAGCGATTACTATTCTAGTAAAGAATCAAGCATTATATCAATACATGACCCTTGCTTTCCAAAATACCTCAATCCACATGTGAACACAGAAGTCACAATCATGCTGCAGTTGCCCCTTTATCACCTATAGGTGGCAACAACCTCTGCACTGATGCGTACAGTCTGAGCATGCTCAGCAACTTGGCTTTTTATGATGATGGCAGCTTGGTTTTTGTTTTTGTTTTATGACACCATACCTGTTAATTCATTAATCCAGGACCTTTTTGTCCTGAAAGCAGCAACATGGCAGAAAAACAAAATTTAACTGTTTGAAACTTTACTCAGGAAGAAACAATGATCAGATAACAGGAAATCCACATGACTTCTGATGCATCTTTGAATGGTGGAGGACGTTGATTAATCAAGGTTCATTTCATCACCTTTAGTTAGCGCTGATCTTTTTTTTTTATTTCTATGACTGAGCTGGTAATAATTTTTACCTTCCAGAACAGAAAAGGGCTTTCAAATGCAGAAATCTCAGCATATTAGGATGAATAGATTAACTTATCAGATCGGATGTGTATTTCATCTGTCTTTGTGAACTAAATTTTAGCTTCATGAATGCATCATTCATGCACCCACCTTAATACATAAATAATCCTCACCCAAGTTTCCTGTTGATGTTGGGATGCTGATTAGCTTATCTATAATGCAACTGCTAACATCTATTGTTTGTATCTGCTTATTTTTTCACCTGTTCATTGACATGCATTGTCTTTCATTTTATTAACTGGAGAAATAAATGTTGAGATCTGCCTTGTGTCTGTCAGTTAGCTAGCTGACAGGGACAGAATGCAGATTTTGTGCTCAGACAAGAGGAAAATTCATATAAACCCACATGTAACACATTCAGAGGCTCAGAAATGAATCATCTGATTTTCTGTTCACCTGTCATGCTAACTTCCAGTGGCTAATCATTATAACTTCCTGAGGTTTAACCAATCCGATGCTTTGTGAGTTTCAGTTTGAGCCGTGTGGAAATAAATAATATATTTACTGAAATCGTGTCTCTTAATTTTTCTGTAAACGCAATCGGATCTAGATCATCCAGCGGTTTCTACGGTAACCAGTTTTAAAGACACTTTACGTGACTTTCTGACCTTAAAACTCTGCATTTGTTACACCCTGGTACGTTGGCTGGACTTACATTCTGGACTTTTATTTGCTGGACTTTTATTTTATTTAGATAGTTGCATATTTTTTTAGAAGTATTTACACATGTCCGCATTCTTGTTATAAAACATAACAATAACACATTGTATTCCCATAGGTGCCACTTAAACTTAAAAACAATTCAACATAAAACAAAAAAGTTAATCACTTCTCCGGTAAACCTTCAAAAGGTTAGCAAGTGGCAGTATAGCTTAATAAACAAACTGAATATCCAAACTCAAAAATAAAATAGACATGGTATACATCTTCATGTGTCCACATTTAACATCCTTCATCATTAAATCCCAAATAAATGACTAAACAAAATGAACAGTCTCACACTCTTCAAACTAATCACTGTCAGTGAATAAATCACCTACATTTGCAGACTCAGACCATACACAGCGGCATGGAACAATCAGACACTCTTATCTCTATTAAAGTGGAACTACGAAAAGCAACGACACGTTATGCATTCCTGCTCCAGCTTGTAAACGTAAATTAAAATCTTCTCTGAAGAAGAAATTCCAGTGTGTGTTTGACGGGATTGCTAAAGCAGGAAACCCAACGCTTCTGAATGAGATCTACACAGAGCTCTACATCACTGAGGGAGGAACTGGAGGGGTCAACAATGAACATGAGATCAGACAGATTGAAACAGCATCCAGGAAACCAGACAGAGCAGAAACAACCATCAGATATGAAGACATCTTTAAACTCCCACCTGGAAGAGATGAACCAAACAGAACAGTGATGACAAAGGGAGTGGCTGGAATTGGGAAAACTGTCTTAACACAGAAGTTCACTCTGGACTGGGCTGAAGACAAAGCCAACCAGGACATCCAGTTCACATTTCCACTGACTTTCAGAGAGCTGAATGTGCTGAAAGAGAAGAAGTTCAGCTTGGTGGAACTTGTTCATTACTTCTTTACTGAAACCAAAGAAGCAGGAATCTGCAGCTTTGAAGACTTTCAGGTCGTCTTCATCTTTGATGGTCTGGATGAGTGTCGACTTCCTCTGGACTTCCACAACAATGAGATCCTGACTGATGTTACAGAGTCCACCTCAGTGGATGTGCTGCTGACAAACCTCATCAGGGGGAAACGGCTTCCCTCTGCTCGCCTCTGGATAACCACATGACCTGCAGCAGCCAATCAGATCCCTCCTGACTGTGTTGACATGGTGACAGAGATCAGTGGGTTCACTAATCCTCAAAAGGAAGAGTACTTCAGGAAGAGGTTCAGAGATGAGGAGCGGGCCAGCAGGATCATCTCCCACATCAAGACATCACGAAGCCTCCATATCATGTGTCACATCCCAGTCTTCTGCTGGATCACTGCTACAGTTCTGGAGGATGAGCTGAAAAGCAGAGAGGGAGGAGAGCTTCCCAAGACCCTGACTGAGATGTACATCCATTTCCTGTTGGTCCAGATCAAAGTCAAGAAGGTCAAGTATGATGGAGGCGCTGATACAGATCCAGTTTGGAGTCCAGAGAGCAGGAAGATGATTGAGTCTCTGGCAAAACTGGCTTTTGATCAGCTGCTGAAAGGAAACCTGATCTTCTATGAAGAAGACCTGTTGGAGTGCGGTATCGACATCACAGAAGCCTCATTGTACTCAGGAGTGTTTACACAGATCTTTAAAGAAGAGAAAGGACTGTACCAACAGGAAGAGAAGGTGTTCAGCTTCATCCATCTGAGTGTTCAGGAGTTTCTGGCTGCTCTTCATGTCCGTCTGACCTTCATCAACTCTGGAATTAATCTGATGAGGGAAAAAGAAATATTGAAGATGCCTGAAGAATTCAATCTACAATGTGTAGATCAGTGGGCTGTATTCAAGGCCTTACAGAGTCCAAATGGACACCTGGACTTGTTCCTCCGCTTCCTGCTTGGCCTTTCTCTGCAGTCCAATTAGAGACTCCTACGAGGCCTGATGACACAGACAGGAAGTAGTTCAGAGATCCATGAAGAAACAGTTCAGTACATCAAGAAGATGATCAGTGAGAATGCGTCTACAGAGAAAAACAATCTGTTCCACTGTCTGAATGAACTGAATGATCGTTCTCTAGTGGAGGAGATCCAACAGTCCCTGAGATCAGGAAGTCTCTCCACAGACGAGCTGTCTCCTGCTCAGTGGTCAGCTCTAGTCTTCGTCTTATTGTCATCAGATAAAGATCTGGATGTGTTTGACCTGCAGAAATACTTGTCTTCAGAGGAGGCTCTTCTGAGGCTGCTGTCGGTGGTCAAAGCCTCCAACAAAGCTCTGTAAGTGCATATATTGTTGGTGGTGTATAAATCTACTGCTGATCAGAGATCAGCAAAGAATAGAAGCTTGATCAGTGTTAGGTAAATTATCTTAGAATATAAAAAATGTGTGGCTCCAAGTATGGTGAGAAAAGTTAATGTGAATGTGTGGTTTAAAACTTCTTCCACCTCAAAGACCCCAGCGGCAAGGGTTGGGGATTAAACATCCGATTTCACAGGTGTAATGACTGGTCAGTGATAGACATGCAGTATCCATGGAAAGTCCAGAGCTCAGCTAAAAGTTTATAAAAAACAATTTGTCACTAATAAACACAGTTTGGACAATAATTCATAGACCATTTAAAGTTCACAAAAATATGTTAACACAAATTATGGACCCCATGTACACTTGACGGCATGGTAAAGGAGGAGAAATGTCACCTCTACTGAAAAAACCCACATTAAACAGAATTAAAAAATATTAGTTTAATCTCACTATGACCAATATTTACTAAACTAGAAGTAAAATAAGGCAATATTTATGCTTTATGTTTGAAAAACCTTACAAATTCTGCTGACTTGGGTCCAAAACTTATCCTTTTATGCATTTCACTTCAGGGTTAGAACTTTACACAGATAATATCCACATGTTTAATCATGCTTTTCTGAAAGTTTTTATCAACTTAAGAAACATTTCAAAGTCTTATTATGAAATGCAACAAATATTTAGGCCAGGGAAAAATCTTAACATCTTCCATATTTTTCATCTTGAATTACGTCAACATATTGGTTTGTGGTGATATGTTTGCTTGTGGAAAATCCCATTTGTTAGTCTTATTTTGATACCAAGATGGTTTATGTGGAGTTTATAATCACAGAGAAACCAATACTTTGTATGTCATTTTCAAACAAAAACCCCCAAAAGACCCTTATGATCGAAGAGGTCATACGTGAGTGATAAGTCATCAGAAGGAAATTCTTCTGTAGCCAAAAACAGAGGTTGAATTTTTATCAAATAAATGTTTTGACAGCATTGCTTTGTCAGCAACACAGCTTAAAAAGCTATGGACTGTTTAATGAATTTTCTGGAAATGTCAGAAATGAAATGAGAAACAAGTGATCAGATTTTGGAGGTGATCTGGGTCACTGTTGGGATCCTAGAAGTTTTTAAAGCAATCTTTACTATTGTTAGATTGGGATAATTGTGCCATAACAGCTTGTAGCTAAACAGATAATGCCCAGAATCAGTGGCAAAAAGAAAAAAAACTAAAGATTTCACGTTAGATAAACTAACAGCTAACCTAGAACATTAGCTGTTAACTGAAGTAAATGAGTTTTTTCAAAACCTGCAAGACGACCGGTATTATAGCCATTTGCTTCATCTTGGCAAAGAGTATTTAAAGAGTATTTTTCCAGCATCTAGGTTTCTAAATAAGATGTGGTGTCAATCTTGATGATGGAAACAGATCGTTATACTTGCTTGAAGCTTACATACCAGTGTTGGCATGGAGTTGATAAATCCTTTGGGTTTTATCCTCAGGTGAGCGACCCCATAGCTTGTCGGACACCGAGTGCTTCTTTCTATATATATATATATATATATATATATATATATATATATATATATATATATATATATATATATATATATATATATATATATATATATATATATATTGTTTATGAAGACTGTTAAAGTTTTGTAACTTACAATAAATGTTAAACTTTTTCAAGGATCATTCAACTGAAAGTATTTCTGCCATCTTCACCTACAGCACTTAGTGTGTGAGTGTGTGGTGAAGCCTGATTGTATTTCACCAGGGATCCACAATTGTGGTCGTTGAAGGCTGGTGTCCTGCAGGCTTTCCAATTGTATCTGCTGCAACACACCTGATTTAAATCTGTGTATTTAGCCAGAGTCAAGTGTGTTCCAGCAGGGACCTGAAATCTGCAGGGAACTGGCTCCAGGGTACCAGGATTGAGGATCACCATATTACACAAAACCACATCTTTAACAATACTGTTAGACTTCGATTGCTTAAATTGGATGCGGACATCCCACGATGCACTGGCAACTTGTTTGCTCTTTCTTTGCAAATTTGTTTTCTTCCTGTTAAAAGAAAGGTTTTCTATCTATTGTCTGCTGCTTGGTGTGTTCAGGATGGGGGATTAAATTGAAAAGATAATTCAATCCCAAATTGTTAAATGGATTCTAAAGGGACATAAAGTGGCACTCCATAAAGTGCCTTGAGATTACCTTGTGGTCAGTTGATACCACATCTATAAAGATACAATTAATTAAAGACAAAGATAAAGTAGACCTAATTACAGTTCACCATTTGGACATAAACTTACTCTAGTCTACTATTTTACAATCACTTAGCAGGTGCTTTTTTCCAAAATGATTTACATCTGAGAGTAAGAACACCACAAGTGATCAAATAAGACGGGGCTATAACATAAAATTGTAGTCATACTGCTGTGAGTCCAGTTGGACAAATGTGCTGCCTTTGTGCATGCATAGGCAGTGCAATTTTTTTCTTCCCTTTCTTACAATAATCTGTTACGCCAAATATTGTCTTGCGCGTAAGTGCACGCAGCTTATTCAGTGTAGAGTTGTGCCAAAGAGCTTATGAAGCTGATTTGATATACAGATGGTGTTAAAGCCTACATCCATGGTCACAGTTGATGAAGTTTTGTCACATGTATTGTCTTTTTCTTCCTAATTGTAATTTCAGATTAAGTGCGTGTGGCCTCTCAGAGAGGAGCTGTAAAGCTCTGTCCTCAGTTCTCAGCTCCCAGTCTTCCAGACTGACAAAACTGGATCTGAGTAACAACGACCTGCTGGATTCAGGACTGAAGCAGCTGTGTGATGGACTGAAGAATCCAAACTGTAAACTGGAAAGTCTCAGGTCAGAATTAAAGTGCAACAACAACCCCCGCATAACATAGAAAAATGCAATATAATAAGAGGGATGGGGGTAAGGTGTTGAGCCTGAGGGCGGTCATAGACAAGACAATTTATTAACATGGTCAGCTAACAAGTCTGTTTTTGCAAAAGTATTTGCTATCACAAAGCTTGATACTCTGTTAACATTTTGTTAGGGCTGTCAAATTATTTAAATATTTAATCGAATTAATCACAGAAAAGCTGTGAATTAATTACAATTAATCATATTTTAATGTAATCACCAAAGTTCCAGTCTGACAGAAGGTAGTTGCTAAATCCGCAAGTGTGATACCTCGCAAATGAGAGAGGTAATGATATGTAAGGACTAGATCTGATTGTTCCTTTTAATGCTCTGATAAGAAAATTTGTTCATAAATGAGACTCATGGACTCAAAAAAATGAAATAATTTTTCTCCTTGCCTTAAGTACAGCTCTGTCCTCTGGAAGCAATGGAGATCGTGCTGATATGGATTACATTTATAAGTCTCTTCTGTGTGTTTGTTTTATAGACTGTTTTATGGAGTCTGAAATAGTTTTGATCTTGAATTTTATTAACTTGGTTTTAGCTGCTCAAAAACTAAATGGAGGGCAAACCATGAAGGCAATGCAATTACAAAAACTATATATTGTAAAGTAAAAAAGAATCACCTTTTTAAATAAGAAAAACAAGATTTTTTTTTTTTTCCTTTCAGCATTCGAAAATACTTTTGTAATTACATTTAATACATTTTGTAATTACAAAACAAATTCAATACAAATTGTTTAATTTAAGTGTAGATTAAGCAATCTATATTTTTATTTAATAATTACTTATAAAAATGCTTAATTGCTTTCCTTAAGACATTCCTGGTTCTCCATAGAGATAGAGGTGGTTCAGGAAAAGGACAACTTCTTTAATCTGTCTGCAGATAAAAGCACCTTTGATTCATTTTTCCTTTCTATGATGTTAATACTCAAACTTTTTGTCTAAAAGACCAGCAGGTTTTTCTTTTTTTTTTTTTTACCCCACTCGTCACAATTAGCCATTACATAGATGAAACTACAAGTTTACTATTGCAACGATGTGGTGAATCACCACCAACAGCAGCTCAGGAGTGTCAACCAGAATATAAGAAAAGAAAACTGCATGGTTAATTGTGTGATGTGTCAAAGAAGTCATATTGCCCATGTGTAAAAAAAAAAAAAAAAAAATATGAATGTGATAATTCCATAATAAATCTCTTTGCATAAACAGATTCATTTTGACAGCCCTATTTTTGATCTTTAAATTTTTATAAGTTCTAAATTTTTATATTTGGTTGTTTACTACTGGCTTTTTATTACTAGTTTACCTCCAGCAATGCAAAAAAATACTAAATGTATTTTTTGTGCTTCTGGGGTTTGTAATGGAATTTTAATTTAATCATTTTTCTTTTTATAATCACACTTTTTATGGTAATCTAGTGATTATTCTTAATAGTAATACTGTAAACTTAGATATGTAAACAATTGCCTCAGAATATTTGCATTCATTCAGGGCCATGGATTGACGTAAATCAGGCTCTTGCATGTGAATACAGTCACATAGAGTTCACTGTGATATTTTCAACAGAATATGTTTTTTTTTAAATAAATCTAATAAAAAGAATGTACACAATCATGTTAATGTACTGATAAAAAGTTATGATCTAAAAGCTACACAAAGTTTCATGCCTTTACCATTCAAAAGTTACAGATGATTCAGTTGCTGTTGTCTCTGCTGAAACCTGAAAATGTGATATTTGTCACTAATTACGCATTGAAGTCATAAAATCAAAGACAGACTATAAAGTTAGGTCCAGCTATAAAGTTAGGTCCAGTTTCTGTGAACATTTGATGACATTCAGCTTTAGTTTCAGTGGAGATGGTGCATCATTTTTGACAGCTGTGTTTTCTGTAGTCTGTCAGGATGTCTGATCACAGAGGACGGTTGTGCTTCTCTGGCTTCGGCTCTAAACTCCAACCCTAACTCCTGTCTAAAAGAGCTGGACCTGACCTACAATCATCCAGGAGAGTCAGGAGTGAAGCTGCTGATGGCTGCGTTGAAGAATCCACATAAACTCTGGTATGGAGAATGCTGCTGCTACACATGTAGTCACGGAGAACAACAACATGTGAAGGAGACTTTAGTATTGTTTCTGCTGTGATCATAGAACAATGTTTAGAGGGTCTCAAAGGAAAACATCTGGAGGAACTATCTGTTGCTCAGTTTGCTCAGATTGGACATCTTTTAATGTTAAAGGTTGGAGTTTGTTACTGTAAACATCCTTTCTGTCCTGTATAACATTATGCAGGCCATGTAGCTTACCACAAAGATTTCTCAAAGCATGTACATGTTCATTTTCAGTTAATCACATTGTAAAAAGAGATGTCTGTCTCTCATTTCAGGACATACCACTTTAAGCAGAGCTTTTAACATTTGTCTAATACTCAAAAAAAAGTTTCCACTTATTAGTTCAACATATGAATTGAGCTGCAGATGTTTCCTTAGTCGTGGATTTGATGCCATGGTGCCCATGCAATTTATCACTTTTAGCAACAAAATAATTTCAAAATAATGTTTGCATTTAAAGACATTTTCAGCTCTGTTTAGCAATACTTGGAGCAACACTTGAAAAAAATCTTTAGTTTTTTTTTTTTTTTAAATAGATGTTTCTTATTTATTTAGTTATAATCAAGAGCAAACTTAATGTAAAAACATCTGCACCAATGATAAGGTTAAGTATGGGGATGATGGCCAGTTGTGCTTAATGGTTTATTATAAAATTGGTAGCATTAGTACATGTTTATTTATAAAGCACCTTTGAAGAGAAAAAATCTTAAGTGCTTCCCAAAAAACATCTCAAAGAACACAAACAAAATTAAGTTAAAGCAAGTTTAAAGAGATGTGTTTTTAGCAGCTTTTTAAAGGGGTCCTATTATGGTATTTGGAGTTTTCTGAGCTTTCTACAGTGTTACAGTGTTAAATCCTCATCAGACATGTGAACAGCACTGTTTTTTAATTACCTAAACGCATGTTTGAGTTTGAGTTCCAGGACTCTCTTCGTTCGGTTTCCATGGCGATGAAAAACGCGTAGTTTTAGAGAGTTTTTTCTACTTGGAGATCCTTGTGACGTCCCGGGGGATAAGGTTTGGTGATTGGTTACTTTCTACTGGTTAACAAGGGCATGTACAAATACATCAGGCGGGTGGAAAACGTGGGATAAAGTTATTTCCAACGATGGCTGGTGAGTTTACCAAAGAGAGACATCCTGCTGCATTCCTTGCTGTGGGTTGCTGTTTTCCACTTCGTTTTCAGGCTCTGATTCAGGTTCCAACATGTAGGGCTGTATGCTATGTGTTGACATTGTATTTTTTTTTATCAAGTTTATATTAGCCTAATCCTTCTGTTTATGAGATGTTACAATGACGGCGAAAGCAGTTGCGGTGCGCGCTCCCGATGTAGTGCAGTGGCGGGAGGCGGGGCTTAATGCGGAAGAGTCTCAATCCACTCGTTTTGCCCACAGGCTGATCTGACAGCCTACGGAGAGGGTCGGTCTGAAGTAAATAAAGCGATTTGTGACAATAACTCAATCAATCCCAGCCCTTCTGGTCTCAGAAATAAAAATAAATTAGCCTGAAATGCACATAATAGTTCCACTTTAAGTGATCAAGTCCACTGATCTCAGGCTGAGGGGAAGGGAGTTCCAGACGGAAGGAGCCAAGACTGCAAAAGCTCTGTCACCTTTGGTTTTTAGCTGTTTAACAACCAGTAGACCCTGATCAACAGATCTCAGACCTGCTGGGAACATAGGGCTGTAGATGGTCTCTGTTATAATTAGGTGTATGTAAGGCTCTATATGTCAAGCCAAGTTAGAGCTAATAGTCTAAGCCAATCAACTCTGCTGAGAATGTTGCTGTTTAGATTAATAAGATTTAAAAGGGGAAATTGAATGCACTTTAAACCTAATCTGAAACATTTCTCTACATTATCAATTGAACTTTGGAGCCCTGCTTTGGTAAACATGGTCAATAGCTTAAGTGCAGCCGCTACTGCAATTCAAAGCACTTAGAAAAGTAATTTGAGTGCAATATCACCTTTAAGAGCAAACAAACAATCTCTGATCTAACAAAAAACTGCAAGCTTTTAGTCTGTTTTGTTTTCCTTTATCTGTGGAGAGATGGAAAATGCTGACCAAAGAGCTTTCTGATTTTGTTCCACCTAGTTACTCGATTCAGGCGAATGTGTCCAGATGTTTAACAGTTGAAAAAATGAAAAAATGGTGCTCTGACTCCCTTCCTCCTTTCAGGGTGGATCCTGCTGGAGAAAAATGGTTACAACCAGGTCTGAAGAAGTGTAAGTGTGTTTTTCATTGGCTTGATCTAATTCAGCCTTCATACTGTCACATAACATTTTAAGGCTGACCAATGAGTTAATAGTTCAATAACTGCAAATGGATTGTTTTTGTTTCCATCAGACTCCTGCCCACTTACCATCAACACAAACACCGTAAGTAGAAAACTTAAACTGACCGATGACAACAGGAAAGCAACTCGTGTGGAGGAGCATCAGTCATACCCTGATCATCCAGACAGATTTAGCTATGCACAGCTGCTGTGTGGAAATAACCTTACTGGTCGTGGTTACTGGGAGGTGGAGTGGAGAGGAAATGTTTGTATAGCAGTGAGTTACAGCGGAATCAGAAGGAGAGGAAATGAAAGAAACTGTATGTTTGGATGGAATAATCAGTCCTGGATTCTGAACTGCTCCGAGGAAGATGGTTACTGTGTGTGGCACGATGACAGAAAAAGATTTATCATGGCCGCCTCATCTTCCATGTCTAACAGAATAGCAGTGTATGTGGACTATCCTGCTGGAACAGTGTCCTTCTATAGAGTCTCCTCTGACTCACTGATCCACCTCCACACCTTCAAAGTATGGCAAAGTCCTTGTGGAGTTGGCTGTATACCTATATATATATATATATATATATATATATATATATATATATATATATATATATATATATATATATATATATATATATATATATATATGTATGTATGTATGTATGTATGTATGTATGTATGTATGTATGTATATATATATGTATGTATGTATGTATGTATGTATGTATGTATGTATATATATATATATATATATATATATATACATCTAGTTTAGTCGAACGGCATGCAACTTTCAGGACTATTGGATTTTAATGTTTGATGTAGTGCAGTCATCTTCGTGCACTTCATTCTGACATTCATCCTGCACTGTTTTTTTTCCCCCATAATAGAATCTTTTCTGATATAACCTAAGCCGTCTAACTATTGAAAACCTTTAAGAGCTTTAAACAAAAAATAATCCAGGAGTGTTGACTACCCATCTGAATTCTGATTACATTTTACTTTCATCATAATTAACCACTGAACCAAGTACAGCTTGCAGAGGGGTATAAGTCACCAATATCTCACGCTTGGTGTCTAAAAGGTCTCATTCTCATGCAAACTGGTTTGATAATATTTTTTTTGGCTATAAAACTAAAAATGAGCTGCTTTTACAGATAAAAACTCCAGAATGAAATAAGAACTGAAGGCTCCAACAGTTGAATTAGGTACTTACAATATTCCATAACGTGATATCTTGTGAAACTGGGACTAACGTCCGCCAGGTTGGGTGACTATTTCCCGTCAACCTTGACTATGCCCTCTTTAAACTGACCTCCCCCCCGTTTTCCCATCGTGTCTGCAGTTGCATACTCACAACTATACCAATCAAACCACTTTATGTGGGCTAAATGTAGCTTACCAATAAAAATCAGATATAGATTACAGATGATGTAATTACCTCTGACAGTTATTCAGGTTTACTGCCTTGATTGGCAGCTGCTGCCTGTTTTCCTGGTCAGGTGAAGCTCATCAACAGAATCTACTGATGACAATGAAGTCAAAGAATTATTTACAGTTAAGTTGCTTTTGATGGACAAGCTCAGACAAATGTGAAAAGAAATGCTCATCATATAAGCAGCTTTAAGCTAAGAGCTGCATTAAGTATGACCCTAAAGAAAATACAAAGATCTGATTAAAGCATTTTCATGTTGCCGTAAACTTAAACTAAATTTTCCTTACTAGTTTTCCTTTTCTATTCCTCATTGAAATATAGTGTGCCTTGCATTCCTTGGTGCTGTGAATCACTCGTCTTTATTTTGACCTGCTGTGATTTTATTCAGTCTGCACATTAATATCAGTTTTTGAACACATGTAGGTTGAGAAGCAAATGCTTAAACCTCAAATCTACAAGACCTAAATTTATTCATGTGTTGACTACTGTAAGAGTCTTAAACTGACATTCCTGTTTGGGGGGAAAAAATTATAATTTACAACAGAAATACAGCAGAAACCTGTTCAAAAGCAATTTAGTAAAGATTTAACAACTGATCTGCTCAAAAACACATTTTACTGCACAGCTAGGGTGATAAATTGACACTAAACTACCTCAACAAACAGGCAGTGTTGTGCAATTAATACAGTACAATTGTGCTAATAAGTAATGTTTATTTATTCATTTTTTTTGTAGGAAGCAAATTGTGGCATCGCTTTGATGCAACTAGTCAGCAGACTAGAACGACGAATGTGACTGCAGGTGCCACAATGGAGGTCCAAGCCTACCTGTCGAAACCTAACATCTTGAGGAAATCAGACCCACTGAAGTATTGGGAGCAACAGAAGGCTGTATATCCAAATCTGTACAAACTAGCTGTGGCATTTCTGTGCACTCCTGCCTCGTCTGTGCCCTGTGAAAGGGTATTTTCTAAAGCTGGAGAACTATTGTACAAAAAAAGAAATCGTCTTTCTCCCAAAACACTGGATAAATTAATATTTCTAAATAAAAATGGATACTTTTAAATTACATCTTTATTCAGTTTTGCATAAGCACAAACATCAAGTAACACAAGCACAAATATAAAGTCACAAAAGCACAAACAACAAGTAACACAAGCACATTTCACAGCTCTGTGTCAGAACCCCTTTAACTCAACCAGTGTGTAGTTCATTTTTTTGTCCACACAATGGAGACATAGAGCAAATGAAGCACCTTGATGAAGCGCCAACCAATGTGTGATACACTTGGCAGCGATGCCTCACTGATTCATGACGCCTCATTTTCCCATCACTACTATTAACCATTAAGAAACTAAACTAGACAGGCAACATTTAACAGACATGAAGCTCAACATTAAAGACATTTCTTACCATCATGGATGATTTCCAACCTCGCGTGGAAGCTGAAAAACATACACTCAGTTCTTTAATTCCCATCCCGCCTTAAATAAAAATAAATAAAAATTTTTAAAAAAAACAGCTTTTTCTAGCTGTATTAGCGTTGTGTATCGCCCAGAGTTTCTTTCAGCAGGCGCGTTTGTTCAGATGAGGAAGAAGAAGCGCAGCTGACCTGCAGGTACCTGCTGCGCACCTGTTCTGACCAAGACAAACCACGTGACACATGGGCTTCGAGTGAAAATCAGTTTTAATCATGTGTTGTCTTTCCCAGCGTTAAATTTGGTCTAAACAAGCACAATAATATTATATTGATTTTATAGATAATATTTCACACTATGCAATCATAATCTAAAGCACAGACGGTTTCAAATGGGCAGAAATCTATCTATCTATCTATCTATCTATCTATCTATCTATATATATATATATATATATATATATATATATATGTGTGTGTGTGTGTATATATATATATATATATATATATAAATAGAAAAATAATTACAGACATATTACTCATTCTGTAGTGAATAGTTTCAACCAGCAGGAGGCGCTGATGTTCTGAAGAACAGCTGAACGATATAATGAAGGGAAAGATGCAGGATTTATTTTTTGTTTGTCACTGTACTGCACAGCTTTTTAATCATTATTTTCCTTAAATTTAAGATCAGTTTGACAAAGTTAGAATTTATACCTGCTCCTAACATTGATTTCTTTATTGACAAGTTAGAAATCTTACCTCATCAGAGGGCACCACTAAAGAAAAGCTCAGGTCAACATTTAAGTCTTGTGGGGTTTCTGCCTTTTAGCATCTTTTTTTTCCACAAAATTTATTTATTTTCTATTTTAATTGTATGGGTTTGTTTGTTTGTTTGTTTGTCCTTTAACCATATTCTGTCTGTTCCTTAATTTGAGTCATCTGTACAGCACATTGTGACAGTTTATCACACAACTGACCTGATTATGTCCTTCATTAAGTTCTGTAAGTTAATACAGTAAGTTCTGTATCATTGGTAGGAATTATCAACACAAATGGATCAGATTTGTGAAAATATATTAAGCATTCCTCTCTCTTGGATCCTCTCCCAATTTAGGTTCAGATGCACTATACTTTTAGGTTTGTGTTTTAAACGTTCTTTTATGGATAAAGGTTACAGTTAATCCTCACCTGTGTGACTCTTCGCCATGCCTTTAGTTACTCTGCTATGGACTCTGGCTGCTCGAGGAGGGGCATGATTTACTTTTCAGGTCTATAATCTCCATGTTTAAATATAAGACAATATTGCTGTCATCAATATGTGCCCTTTTTTTTTTTTTTTTTTGTAACCCTCTTACCTGTATTACCCAGCCCCAATAAGTATAGGCACATGGCCGCCCTGGTTTTGTTGGAGGGTTTTCTTTCATTTTAAAGGAGCACCCTATGTATGACTTTTGCTGTGGTTTGGGCTTCTATAACACAGTAATTAGGAGTTAGACTGTGTGGACACAAATTTAATTGGAATATGATATCGTTTTACTGTGCCCAAGCAGTTAGCATGCTGCACATTTTGCTTTGTTTCTCTTGATGTTTAGGTCCACAGTTACAGGTACATCTCAGAAAATTAGAATATTGTGAAAAAGTTCAAAATTTTTCAAAATGTGCCTGCATGCCAACTTTTTGGGCACAGTGTGAAGAAACGCATAAAAATGCACAAAAACATAACTTAACACATTTTGGTTTTTTTCCCTCAAATATGAATAATGTGTCCAGTAATGTTTTGGTTACCGATCTATTTTCTTTGAAGACCCCATTTCATGCAAATACTAAAAAGCAATGGACCCCCTGGCCCCCACACAACCACGTGCTAAAACTATGCTTGGTTTATTGCTTTCATCAGTGAAATTCTCACATTAAATAATGTATTCTGACAAAGTTCTGTAAGTGAAACAAACAACATGTAGCCTTGCTTAAAAGAAAGGGACATATCATCTGCTTTGTGGAGTTTCTCAGACACATTTCTTTCATTAAATGCTGCAGGAAAAATCAAGGCTACCAGGAAAAAGATGAAGTGCTCCACCTGCTCTCTGACCTCACTGAACCCCACTACATGGACTAAATTGATTGGACGTGTAGCCAAGTTGTAGCCTTATTAGTGGTATTTTGTTGCTGTTGTTGTTGCTTCTTCTTCTTTTTTTTTTTTTTTTTTTTTTGGTAACCACATGCATTAAATCTTTGTATGCGCACATTATACATAATGGCTACAAACAGTCAAAGCCTTGAGGACCCCTGTACTCTTTGCGGGACACCCTTAAAGGGTCCTGTACTCCAGGCTGGGAACGATTGCGCTGCAATGTCCATATTGCTTTTGTCATAGAGGTTTGTACTGCAGGGACACCATACCTGCAGCATATTAGAGTTTATCTGTTGTTACTGTTTAAAAAATCCAAATCTGACCTACCAATCTGTTTGATATGTAAAAAATATATTCACAAACACACAACAGTGCTCTAGACTTTTATTGAGAGATGATAGACAGCATGAAAAAATCATTTAGTTTTACTGAATATAATTACAGCAGTCATTTAAAGAAAGCACCTAAATTAGATTATTGACACAGTAACATTTGTCTTCTCATCCCTTGGTTTAGTCATTCTTATGATGAGGGTTAAATTTGCCCACAAATTAATTATAATTAAATGATTTCAGTGAAAAGATATCTCCCGATAAATTATTAGGAAAAAGAAAGTAAGGGTTCATGATGCGTTGTAGGTCATCTCTGAGGAAGCAGGAAGAAATGGAGCTGTTCTGCTGCTCAGTCACATTCCTCAAAGTAGGTCTTCATGGCATGATGGCACTGGCGAGAGGGCTCTCTCAGCAGATACCTGATGAAAGAAAAAACAAACTGGCTCTTAACACTACAGCTGTTAGTTGTGGAGTGTGTGACTGAATCAGGAAGAGTTTTTTTTTTTTTTCAATATTTCATCCAGTTCTTTGTTTGAACTGTTTGCATGATGTGCACTTCCATTTTGACTTTACTCCAACCTTTATTTCAAATACATGTTGAACTTCATATGTATGTTAACCCAGTAGTCTGAATGAAACAGTCATTTGGCAGAAAACACCTCTTTATCTGGTTAATTTCAAGTTTGTCTTGCAAATAAACTACATTTCCTTGTGCTGTCACATGTTTGCATAATTTATCCATATCAATATAAATAATATGGACAAACAAACAGATAAGATCCTGGAGACCTCTAATAGCAAAGTATCAGCACAACACCAGCCTGTTTTCCCAAACAAGTTTGATATTTCAAGGAACTTGCAAACAACTTTTAAGCTATATTTGATTAAAAAAAAAAAAATAAAAGTAATCCAGTCAGTGTTTGGCTATTTACCAAAAGGGAACATATTACGGACAATTCTGCTACTGCTGTGCTTGAGAGCACATATATGGGTCACTTCATGCCCCTAAAATAATATATGGGTAAAAGACTGATTAGCTACTGCGATGTTTCCATGTACTCTTTTGAGTACAACCAACCATGAAAATTTTACACACACACTAAAGTAAAAGGTTTGATCAGTTCCTGCCGGGGTATGCTACTTCTTCCATACAATATATGCATTAATGCAAGTGCAGTAGCTCAAACATAACTCTAAAAAGATTAGTATTTAATCATTTTTTCTGAATTTAAAAAAGAAACGCTGTCAGAATGACTCAGAGATTATGTAAGCCAACCACAACTCAGGCAAGTGAATGGGTGTGTTATTTTTACAGTGTATGAAAGGATCACTGGTGGTGGTGTGGGATCCCCAAATGAACCTGCCTGGGGCCCCATAAAAGCTTGGGCCGGCCCTGACAGCCATTTTATTAAGGAAATTCTGTCAAGTGCAAAAAGGATGTCTCCTTAAACTGCACTGAACACAGCAGGAGGTTCAAATGTTTACATCCACACATGATGAGCTACATGCATCGCCTTTGTATACGCTACATATGTTTACCTATAAAACATAAACATTAAGGCAATAAATCACACGGCACTGATTCAACCTTTCAATCTTTTCCTCTCTGCAGATGTCCACTTACCTCCAGAAGTCACTGTTCACGAAGCAAGCCACGTCATCGCTAATGTCGTCATCGGCGAAGGCTTCAGGAGACAAAATTATAATTAAAACATGCAGAAAGTGTTCGGTAAATGATCAGTAGTGATTGCTACATTCATTTTTTTGCAGCAGCTCACCTGAGCAGGATGACTTGCATACATTTCTTGACCAACGATAACCAGAATTACAGAAGTGGCTGTCAGAGAGCTGAAAGATCCCGTAGAAGCCGAGGGACCACGGTATCCTCTGTTTTGGTTCTTTTGATTCTTTTGATTCTTTTGATTCCTTTGATTCTTCTGATTCTTTTGATTTTTTCGATTTTCCTTGCTTTCCTTTCGCCTTCTCCTTCTTTTCATTCTTGGACTTTTTGGACTTGTCACGGGCTGAACGTCGCTGCCGCCTTCCTCCGGTGCTCTCTTCCATTGTGTCCTCCCCAGTGCCCTCTTCATCATCCTCCAGGTGGTCATCATCTTTCATCAACTGCTCCTCATCAAACATGTTTTCTTCATCGTTCATCACATCAGACAGAGACTCCTGTAAGTCTGACTCCTTGTTCGGAGCAGCGCGCTTTTTCCTGCCACCGGCAACTGTGCTGTTGGAGCCCAAGCTTGTATTTGAGCTCATCGATGGCACAGATGTAGTTGGAGTTGTAGTCGTTGGAGTTGTTGTTGCCACAACCATAGTTTCATTGTCTCCAGCTGTTGTGGCAGCTGCTGGTGCGGCTGTCGGCGCAGCTGTTGTAGGTATGCGATGGCCATCCACTTTGATCAGGTTGGTATTGAAGTGGGATTTTCTCTCCACCTCACAGGTGACTACATCAGACCAGTTATGCAAGTGCAGGGCAGAGAGAAAAACAAGGAAAAAGAAGAGATTGTATACAGTCAGCGTGGGAAAGCAGCTTCTTTTTAATATCCAGAATATTTTGCAGGCCATCTACGTCTCTGTGCAGAATTTCTTTGTTTTATATTGTGAAGTCTTAAACACTATTTCTTTCTCTCTCTCTTTTATCTCAGACTCAGCAACAGGACTGTAGATGCCCTTCAAATACACCATGCCAATCGTCGCCACAGTCTGTAAAAATGCAAACCCTGAGCTGTGGCAGGAGGTAAAGCCTTACTTCCAAAATCTTTATATGTGTGTGTCTATGAAAGATTTTTCAGTGTAGAATCATATGAACTGGTGTTTTAGAAGGTCATGATCAGATTTATCATTCAACTTAATGTCTTTATTTAAAAAAACTTATATGAAATAACTTTTGATGCTTTTATTTAATTTGCACAATTAAAAATAAGCACATAACAGCTTCATAGTGAGGAAAACAAACTTCTTCTCAATCTTGCTTTAGCCTGTTTGTCAAGTGGTAATTTTAACTTGGAAATTTGACAATTCAATGTTTAACATGCATCTTCTTTAGGAGTGAATGAGGAAACGAAAACATATACAGGATAGCTTTCATTGGGAAAAATAAAGCTTTACACTTCCTTTACCATCTTAATCTTGATGCAATCAACTCAAAACCAGTTCAGGCAGATTCTCTTCATGGTTTAGTTAGCTTAGCGAGCTGTTTTTAACTGAGTCACAAATGTAATGAATCACATTATGGTGTTTCACTGCAGTTATTGATGCTTGAACCTGCAAGTTACCTCAGTGTTGTAGATGATGTTTACTGTTAATTGTACTTGTACTTGCTGATATTTTATCTTTTTCTTTGAGATAGTTGTACTAAAATAGAGTTCTTCAGATATTTTCCGCTACATGCTCCCTTATTTGAAGTCATCCTCTTAGCCACTCTGTCGGGGTTTATCTTAGTAAGTCTGGCTGTTGCGAGTTTTGCTTATTTCACTGAAACACCACATAATACACTACATTAATCAACCTTACTGATGGCCAGTATCAGGTCCTTGTATGGCTCAAGCCTTTTGGAGAGGGTGATCCGCTCTCTGAGTATCTTCCTCAGCTCGCATTTTGAGACGATTCGGCACTCAGAGAGGCCGGGGACCAGGGCCACCATGGCCAGCACCAACAGCAAGCCCAGCTTCATGTCAACACTGATAGGAGAATGAGAAATTGCTGGGAAATGAGGAACAATGTTTGGAAACAATGCACATAAAATCAAATAAAAAGGTTGATTTAATCTGAAATTATTTTTGGGGTTGAAAAGATGTAAGAGGTCAGTGAGCTGACTGAGTCCTGATGTGACTAGTAGGAGGAAGAGCAGCACTAGTGATTAAAAATTATTAAAACTGCTTACAAAACAAAATTACTACAAATAAAACAAGTTTTTTTTTTTTTTTTTGACAAAATTGTTCATTTCTGCTGTGCATCAACAAGATGGATTATAATCTTTTATGAATTATGATGCTTGAATGACCAAGTCAATGATGTAAAAAGAAATGTTCCGAAAAGTTTGGCTTGTTGTTTAAAGTTGTTTAAATACGATTTTGATCTCTTCAATATTTACATATCAATAAACTTGCAATTGATGCAAGCTGTTCTTCATTTAAAAAAAAAAAAAAAATGTTGGTTCAATTAGTTATGAAACATTCTGAATTTTACATTGATATTTGCAAATCAGAATCGTAGTTTAAATAAATTGTATTAGTATGAATTAAACTGAAATGCTGTGAAACAAGTCAGCACAACACAAAGCCACAGTTTGCTGTAAAACATCCCTCAATCTGTCAATTCAGCTTTTTATGAACCATTTTAAACAAGAAAAATAAGCTGACAGGACTTGTGGGAATACAAAGTAAAACAATGTATCAATGAAATGTGTTGAGAAAATGACTTAAAAACTAAAAATTAGAAGAAGATTCTTACCACGTTTGTCCACCTGATGGAAATTTGACTCTGTATAACTCTACGTATGAGCCCAGCTTTATAAAGCCAGTCATGAACCAATCAGCAATCTGTTTTACAACCTGTCAGTTTTCTACATTGTTTCCATGACGGAAGAAGGAAATCTTTCAGTCAACAAAAGAATGGCTTCAGGCCATTGTTAAAAAAAACTATTCAGTCTTTTACAGAATACAACAGACTCCAGCATCATAGTGCATTTACATATACAGTATATGCAGATCTATAAACCCTGGTTTATTGGATAAAGAGCCATTTATGATCATGTCATGTTACCAATCATCAAAGATCCGGCTACATTCAGAAGCTTCACTGAAACAGGCGTTGATATGAAAATGAAAGAAACTTTTAGGACTGATCTCTGACTACTGTAGGACAGAAAAACGTACGCAAGTTTAAAGTCTTGTAATGTCCACCATTATAACAACAACCCTCTTCTGTATGGTTGAAAGTATTCCAGTAAGTTCCCAGTAAAGGGTTAAAAGTTCCTGTTTTCCCATCAGCCAGAATTCCCTGATGACTCTGCAGCCATATGAGCTTATTATTGTGGACAAGACTGTTCAGTTCAGTTACAGCATTGCTGCATAAAAGTACTGACAATGCACACAAACCAAACACCTTTTCACAAAGGAAGAAGGTAGTTTCACACGGCTTCCACGGCTGATTTAATCGCTGATCTGTGTTGGAACAGACAGAAAAATGTTAAAGCAGCAGATATGGAAAGTTTTCTTTGACTGCAGAAGAAAATAGTAATGCTCTTTATCGGAACTTTAAATAATTATATTATGTAACTTGAACACAAACAAACAAACCAACATTTCATTTAAATGAAGGTCTGATCACAGTTGATTAATAAAAACAACATATTGAACTGTGCACGCAGGGTTGCAAAAGGGTGGGGCTGATTTGTCAGGGTTATTTTTGCTGTGTCATAAACACGTTCTAATATGATGACTAAGTGATTCTGGGACGTCTGGACAATAAAAATGAGCACAAAGGACCAACATCATGGTTTTTTCGGAGTCAGGTGATCTTTACCTTTAGAGCTATTACTCAACAAATAGGAATAATTGCTATTTTTCACTGCGTAAAACCGTTGATGCAACAAAAAACGTCCACTTAAGCCCATCTTTCATTTATTAAATAGATATCTGTTCATTTAACATGATATAGAAAACGTGTATATATTTTCAAATGATTATTTTTGTTGGTTTTATGGAAAACAATGAAAGTTTGATTAACTAGATAAGTCATGTTCAGTCGGATAAACAATCATCACTTCAAATCAGCAACTCTTGGGTAATGACTGGATGTTTCTGTGCTGAGAGTTTGGGTTGTTGACTTTAGGGTTGTGTTTAGCTTAATTAGATAAGCAGCCCCCCCATGAAGCTACAGAGCCCTGACACAGCTGACCCAGGTTTAAATCCTGGGCTTTGGAACCCTTTTTACTTCAAAAGATTAGTTGTTTTTTTTTTTTTTTATTTGTCATAAACATGATTATAATTTAGTTTTATTGACACTTTTATAAGAAACACTTAGTTGCAACAAAGAGGTGTGGATTAAAAACTTCATAATGTGACATGTTTCTGTAATTTAAGCAATAATAAATTGAATTTGTTGGTATAGTGAGTCCCTGTCTTCACCAAAGTTTCCCTCCAGTGACAAACAGTGACAGCTGCAGTTATTATTTCATATCAAGGTTCAGTCCCTGGATTTTTATATTATTATTGGCCTGATCTGCCATGTTTTTCCTTCTGTTGTTTTCTTTGGATTAACTAGGTTCAGAAAAATAAAACATGGAGGATTTTTGTCCTGTTTAATCGGTTGGGATGAGGGGAGGGAAATGCAGCCCAATCATGCAGGCATGCCAAGCAGTTCTGGCTCGTCGTGTGTTGGCATGCAGGAAGATGTCAATGCACAGGTTTTTTTTTTTAAAACTTCATTTCCTCCTTTGAGTTTTTTTTTTCTACAACCATTTCTTAGTTTTTGAACCATGTTTGTGTAAGTAAATACAATTTCCAAAAAGGCAGTTTAATTAAAGTGTCATTAAAAAATGTGCACATTTTGGTTCACATTTATTCATCTTTATATTCCTACTTTTTCCATTTCTTACACAATGTTTAAGACTGTTTTTTAATCCTTTCTAGACATCCATTAGTTATGTAGCAAAAGGGATGAGCGTCTCCTGAGCTGGGGTCTACATTTACGGGACCCAACTGTCCAGGTTATGCTCTTATAGTTAGGGATAGTCTAGTCATCCATTACTCATGCAGCAATGTGGACGTCACCTGATGCGCTGAATAGAACCCAGCTCCATTTTTCTAATGTGTAAATATCTGACAGAATTACCATCTCAAACTTATTTCTCCTTCTTCCGCAGGTCTTCCAGAAAAAAAACTGCTGTACACGTTGATCTGTCTTTCCTGTCGTCTCCACCCCAACCAGTCGAGGCAGATGGCTGCCCTCCCTGAGCCGGGTTCTGCCGGAGGTTTTCTTCCTGTTAAAGGGGAGTTTTTTCCTTCCCACTGTCATCGCATGCAGCTCAGGATGTGGGATTGGATCCAAGTCGTGATTCAATGCAATCAGTTGGTTTCCATGATAGGCTATGTATGAACTGGCTTGAAATGATGTGTATGTAAAGTGCCCTGTGACAACATTGTTGTGAAGTGGTGCTATACAAATAAAGCTGAATTGAATTGAAAAAAAAAAAATAGAATTTCAATGTTTTATTTTTTTTAAAGAATTATTTCATAGTAATGAAAAGAAATGAAAAAATACTTCATGAATCCTTGAAGGAAATTGTAGATTTTCTAACTATATGCAGAACATTCCATCCAGCTTTTAATACAAGTAGTTTAACAGTGGAGAGCAAAAGCAGTATTATTTGTGGCATTTACCAGGAAAAAGAAGCTGCGACAACATGAAATGGCAAGTATAGTTTACATTTTGCATTAAATTTGTTTTCATTTTTAAAATGAAGTAAACAAAATCTTTCTCTTTAAAAAGGCCATAATTATGTCGCACGTTCATGTCAGTGAGAAGAGCACTGATCATCATTGGTGCTTGTATAAAGCACATTGTTTTACGCTGATTTACTAGTGTTCTCCGTCCCCATCATTAACTATGAGGTATGCTGACTGTACCTTTGTGTCTGCAGTTATTCCAGGAAACTGAATTTTCCCCATTGTTGCTGTAACCAGTGACGCTCCATTGAGGAAGTGGTTGTCAGACTGGTTTGCTGTGCATTCTGACTGCAATCAGTGTTGTCCTGAACAATCAGGCTCTTTGTGTGCACTTTGACAATGACCGTGTCGTCACGGGTAACGTTAGGTGTAAAATCTTCTGCAGTGAGCTGCTGGCAGGCTGAAGCCTCTGCAGAATCCAACCCAGTAGCAGGATTAATTTATTTCACATGATTATTTTTCAGAACCATAAAGTGGCCTGTTCACATACAACAAGCCCAAACAGGAAAAAATAAAATGAAAACTGTTTGACATAACAGAAAAGTTTGCTTGTGTTCGGGCAACATCCAGATTTCTGACTACAGGATTTAATTTCCTGCTCCTTGTGTGAAGGTTAAATAGATTCAAAATAGCAATTTTCTGTTGTATTTTTGGCTTAACGGTGTGGCTGTGCTTATCTTTCTTCTTCAGGTATGATGCCAAAGGTTTGTTATGACAGAAAATGTGACAAAAAATTAGATTTTTGTAAGCTTTAGAAAGATTTTAGTGAAATTAGATTCATTTTAAGACACGTTCAGCTGTTATCTCAATACTGAACAAAACATTTCACCTCCACATGGAAGATTAAGACAGAAAAAATGAGAGTTTCTTCCTGTGAATATTTGTTTGAGCTGCATTAGATGATACACATGCACCCGTTCTGGACCTCAACAAACCAGAAAAGGAAAAGGTAAGGTTGAAAAGAAATCTATTTCTTCCATGACACTGAATTCTTTCACTTTTCTTTCTTTCTGATCAGATTGTTCCCGTCTGCATCCTGATAGGTTTCAAGTTCACGTCACCGTCACACTAACAGCACTGCCATCTTGTTTCTTTGTCATCCCTTCACAAGTAGAGAAAGCTGACAGAGTAACGTTCACTCACCCCGGAGAAACCAGAGGGATTTGTTTAGTTGTGTTTCTACGTAAACTGTGTTTTTCTAACTGTTTCTTCTTCTAATACTTTGTTTTCTATCTATTTCTTTTTGCACATTTATGCATTCTTTGCACAACCTCTGCTCTTCTGCGCACCACACCTGCTGCTAGATCCCACTATCTGATGCTGCTGAACTGTCGATCCGGTCTCATCACTATAGTCAGTTGTCAACTGTGCTGTGTGCGTTCCTGGTGTGTAGTTGTGCTCTACTGTTTGTTGTTGTGTGTTATCAAGTCCTGTTTTCTTGTAAACTGAGTGTCATTCTGTGTTTTTATGTTGTTTTGTTGACCTTTGTACTGTGTGGGTTAAATGTAAAGCCTCGTTGACTGCGCATGTCATCTTTTCCAGTAACAGAAACACAAAAAGTTTAATGGGAATGAAAACATTTGGTGTGTTTTTATTTGTTTGTTTGAAAAGGCCGGAAAAGTTGGAGTTTACATTTCATTTCTAGTGAATCCATCAGATGATTTTGACTGATTTGCAGCAATCTCTTCTCACGTCTGATTGTCTCTAACATGTAATTATTACTGTGTTTTTAGGTTCAGCCCTACCAGTAATCTGATCAGCTGGAATGACTGGGACGTCCCGTCAATGTGTGTGAGCCAAGATTTTAATCCTACTGAGCAGCTGAAAAGAAAAGCTAAGATAGCACACCTTCAGACATATTTCCTGTCCAGACTGTTCCCAGCAGCTCACACGAAGACAAACATGTATGAGGTAAAACTGTACCTGCCTCCAGTTTTACATAATCCTCTTTTAACAATCTCTTTGCAGCATGCAGTGGTGTCAACACAGTTGAGATTTATTAGACCAGGTGAAAGCTCCTGCATCGGTCCAAGATTGAGAAAAATCTCTTTGTTTGTCACTTTTTTATTAGACAGCAACAAGATATAGAAACAAGCACTTTACTATAGTCTAACTGGCCTCAGACTGGCATTCGAGCTGCTTTCTAATGGTTTGTACTGAAGCAGGACAAGTTGTTTTTGGTAAAATGGGAACTTTTCTTCTGTTTAACAGCCTCAATGGTGCATTAGGCTCTTTGAGGAAGCATTTCAGAGCCAATTCTGTTACACTGTGGACAAATTCCTCTTCACTACCTACGATGCTCAAACCTGCCCCTTAAACCCCGAGAAGTCCTGACGAATCACAACTATCTGCCCCTCCGTCAGGAGGAGGGAGGTGGATGGAGGACAACTGTTTTCTGTGAAATGGAGACGTTATTTTTTATCGTAACTGTTCAGACCCATGTCAGGAATCTAAAAATGATGAGCTGTGTGCTTTGTAGTTGTAGTTTTCCAGTCATGGAACACTGCTGAAATCTGTCCTTTCAGGTGACGTTGTCCAGATAATTATCACAGCTTGAAGATCCTCAAGGCTGGATTTTTGCAAGTGTACTCGTGTATCAGAAAGTCTCTGATATCCAACTGCAGCAATTTGGCAGACGGACTGAAACCGGTTACAAAAATAAGACAAAGTGGTTTTGTGCTATTGTTTTTTATTTGTTTATTTATGTATTTTTATTGATGTTTTTACTCAACTCAAATACTGATTTTTTGTTTTGTATGTGTATTTTCAATCTTTTTAACAACTTTTTGTTGTTGTTTCCTGATCACTGTTATCTCACTGGACGATTACAAGTTTTTTTTGTGTGCATATAGTAACTTGGTTTTGTTTTGCCCTTCTTTTCATGTTTATGGTTGTGTACAGAACTTCTGTAAACGGTGGTGATTTTGTTTTATATCTAATTTGTAATAGAACTTGACATTGTGGGAAACCAAATGTATTTCTGAAATTTCCTGTTGTGTTTCACATGAAACAAATGGAACAAGGAACTAAAAGACGCTGCAACACAGCTGTAGCAGGAAATGGCTTGCTCTTAAATCACCTTTCATTCTCATGTTGCTCTACTAATTTATTTGTAAAGTGTTTCTTATTGTTTACTTAGAAATATGACTTTTCATGCTCTCATACTGAGCATTTATGATAAACTGCACCATCTTGTAGTTATGTTAGCTCGCTGCACCTACAATGAGTCCTTTGAAAGCATGCATGAAGCTAAAGGATAGTTTGTGCTCATACTTGTGAAGTGGCAGCAAATATGATTGAATTTGTATGAGGTGATTTTACTGTTCATCGTTTTAACAAAAGGATAAAATCTGACTGACTCAGCAGCTCAACTTAAAACAGAAACTGTAAAAAGCAAACTGAAAGCAGAGGACAAACAAGGATAAAAAAATGCAGAAAGTACATGCAGAAGAAAAAAAAACTCAATTCATCCTGAAATTTCTCGTGAACCATTTAAAACCTGCATTAACAGTAAAATAGATGTGAACACTTCACTTCTCAGATCTCATTACAACAATCCCAAATTCCTTTTTAAAGGTGTGTATCATTTAATAAATGGTGTTTTTAACAGGCCCTGTGTGTCTTTATCAGATTCTGCACGAGAACTTGGTAGATCACTTCAGGAATAACATTTATACTGTTCAATCGGATCTTTTATCTCAACAAAACGTTTATTTTGATATGAATTGTTTTTTTTTATTTTACCTGAGAGAACATTGGATAGTTTTCTGAAGCTACGGAGTATGATCAAGTTTTCTCCCAACAAAACCAAAAACCTTCCTTTGTGATCCCAAAATTTTAAAAATAAAATTTGATTTGCAATATCAGTACAAGCGTTGGTGGTGAAGGATAAATGAAGATGGAACACAGCACATTTAAAACGCAGCCGTAAACCTGTATGTAGTGAAGCAAGGAAACTGGAGAAGTTCTAGTAGAGATGGGTCAGGAGAGGTCAGAGGTCACCAAAATAACAAGTTCAGCGGTGCAGCTTCACAAATCTCCCAGATGGAGGAACTCAGATGTAGGCTAGCTGTCTGTATATTTCTGGTTAGCTTTCAGCCTGCAGTTAACTGTTAACACTGTTCAGTGAGAAAACTGATGGTTCACATGAGAACAAAACAACTTGACTCGAAACATTTCTGATTTTAAGGAACTGACGGCGATGAGGAAGCATCCCTGGGTTCCTCATCTAAAGAAATTCACCTTCAGTTCTGCGGTGGTCGTTGACAGGCTAAGGGTACAGGTGGACTTGTCAATGTTGTAATGTTATGTTCCATATTAAATCACATTTTAACTGAATTCTGAATGTTTTCCTCTAATAGGCTAAAAAATGGGGAATCATGAGAAATTAGAACAAAATAATGCCTAAAATGACACATAAAAGGATCAAAATGCATAGTTTAAACTACCAAAATGTACAAACATGCAAGAAAAGTAACTGCAGGTCTGAGAAATGACAGAGATTTACAGTTTGTTCCAGAGAAGAAGACCAGAGTACCAGCAGACCTCCTCAGCAGACCTCTGGGACCTGATCAACTGGATCCTGATTGGCTTACAAAGAGCGAAGAAACTACTGTAGGTGCCTCAATATCAATAATAAGTAATAATAAATAATGTTTACTCTTGTGTATTATCTCTCATTGTTCATAAGGATTTTATTGTAATTTTAACACATTTTAATGAGATAAATCGTTACTGAGCCACAGAATCAAAGTGCAAAAACAGATTAAACGCAATGTTCAGATAAAAACATTAAAAAATAAAACACTTTTAAATGACAAGTGATACATTTACACCTTGTATGATGGCGGTAATGTAATCACTCCAATCATGTATCATTTTACTGCCGTTTGTCGTGTTCGCTAGGTGAAGTACGTACATTAAGATGCTGCTGATTACTTGTGATGAAACTAAATTAATTTTTTTTAAAAATCGGTTTATTCAGATAAATGTCTTGTCATTAAAAAAGTCATTTAAACTCTTAAAATCAGACAATTTACAGGTAAGAGTGAAATTTAGAGCAATAAACGTGTTTTACTCCCTGCAGTGGGACACGCGGTTAAATCTGTTCCAGATAAAACGGCGTCTCCAGGACAGCTTCTTTTTTCGACAATCTCTGCAGGCCTTCTTCCAGAGCATGATGGATCTTCTTCCACGAGTTGATCTCTGAGCTCCAGAGTGCAGCTCTGGCTCTGATGAACTGTGAGAACTCGGTCTCGCTGCCTCTGGACAGACCGATGCTGTCCTTACAGATGAAGAAGATGTCCATGCCGAGGAAGAGAGCGTTGAGCGCGATAAAACCAGCTCTGGCTGACTTGGAGACAGCAAGGGAGCTTTTAGCCGCCGCCTGGCCCACGTCGGGGATGTCCGAAGCCACCCTGGGCACGCTGCCTAAAGCTTTTCCTTCCTGAGCCACAACCTTCCCTGCACTTACGATGACCTCCTCATTTTTTAACAGCTTTGCAGCAGAAGCCAGATCAACGATGGAGTCGATGCTTCTCCCAACGGTTCCGGCTTTAAAAACAACCTTGCTTATTCCCAAAGCCATGTTCCTGACATTTGCTTCTATTTTGGACAGCGACTGCCTGGTCACCTCCTCCAGACACTCCTGGAGTTTTGTCACATCCTCCATGAAGCTCTGGAAGACCACCCCGGCTTTCTTCTGATGTGTGTGATTAACTCCAACCTCGGTGGCGGTGGTGACGATGCTGTTGACTCCGCTGGTCACTCCCAGCCCCACACCAGCCATCGTCAGACCCAGAGACACGCCTGCTGTGATAGGCATCAACGCCAAGCCGACGATGGAGAGCACACCCCCCACTGCCCCCACTGAGCTGCCTGCCACGCTGGAGATTTTTGCCCCTTTGTTCATCCTGTCCAGCTGAACTGCGTTCTCCTCCAGCTCCGTTAGAAAGTTAAGCATCCTGGGCGCCCGCTCATTGAACTCCTTGATGAAGCAAACACACGATTCCTCCTGAAACAAGAACACTGTCCGGAAGTTCAGGTCCTCCCTGAAAGAAAAAAAAGAAAAACTCAATGCTTGCTGACTTATCAAGCTCTTTTTGTTGTTGTTTTTCCCTCAGAGGCTGAAAAATGTCATATTTCCATAACAAAAGATGAAAAGTTATTTCATGTAACGCCTCCAAACGGCATCCGAATGCACCATCGACTGTTTGACAGGAAAAGGTTTCTCTCTTTTAACATGGCGAAAGCAGCACATGCATGATGCACAATAAGGTACAATAAAACCTGAAAAATAGCAAATAAAAACAAAACAAGAGCAACATATGCAAATTCAGACATCAAATAACAAGACGTAGGTGTGATGTGTGCAAAGCTTGCAGAAAACAGTGCAACAGACTAAACTATGGAGTCCAACAGTCTTTCAGCTTCGTGGATAAAAACTGAACCTTTTATTGACGATGAAGGAATTTGGCAACAACTGCGTGGCTCAAACGCCAACACTGATTGGTCCCTGGAAGAAAAAGGAGCCTTAACCTGCAAAACTGAGTGTTGAAGCCAATGAGAAGAATTAAGTTTAGGTGTAAATTTCAGTGTCTGCTCCAGGGGAAGACAGGATCTCAGTCCTCGTCTGTACATCTTCATCACACTCTACTGAAATATAAACGTAAAAAATACTGTTTTTTTTGTCCAAAGCAAACATTTGAACATGTATAATTTCCTCCTTCATTTCTCCGGATATAGTAGAACAATGTTGGGTCATTAAGTTTTTCTGTCATCTGGAGACAAAGTTGCTCATTTCTTCGGTTAGGTGTCTTTTATTAATGCTCAAATAATGATAATAATAACTTTATTCATCTAGAATTTCCCAAAGAAATGCAACAAAGTGCTTCAGACAGGAAAACAAATAATCAAATAAAACAACGAAAAATAAAATAAAAATGTTGTTCTACAACAGTAATTCCCTGAATAAATATAATCAGCATCATCACATAAAATCAGAAATATAAAAGTATGTTTAAAGAAGATTTTAGATGGACCTGATCAGCTGTAGCACCTCAGTTCAGAGTTTCTAAGCTTTAACCAAAAACTGATCCACGCCTCTGGTTTTCGGCTCAGTCGCTGGGAAAATAAAAGTATAACAAGTTCATAAGGTTGTAAAACGTCAAGGTGAAAGGTCACGAAGGCTTTAAAAGCCAACAGTAAACTCCTAAAATCTAAAAACACAATTATGGATGAAGAAGATCATGCAAAAAAGTAAAGGAAAATCATCAAACATAAAAAACTAAATAAAAAAAATCATTGCCTTGTAGCTCCAGTGCTTATTATCCTATTTACATATTTCCACCCTTAACTTTCATTTACATTTATTTAACTTTCATGGATTTTTTTTATTAATCCAGATGCTTAGATTTGTATAAATTGTGTGCAAACGCTGCTAAATGCAAAGAAAAACTGGTCAAGCAACTGACTTTACTGTTGGCAACGTGCTTTCTTTTCATGCCTCTACTTCAGAATTCATGTATGACAAATAAAAAAAAAGCAAAAATAAAAAACACATTCCAGGAGAGAAAACGAGCGAAAAAGCAGCTAAAATGCAAAGACAAGCAAGCTTTCAGAAACTCTAGAGCAGTCCTTCCCAAACTGGGGGACCCGACCCCCGTAGGGTCCCAGGGTAATTCAGCGGTCACCAGATTGTTGTAAGAAACAAAACAAAACTTACATTTATTAAATGTTTGTATTTTTGTCAGGGCTGCCAAAGTAACCACACCCTGTGAAAGGAATGTATTCATTTTTTTTATGAAGAAATATGTAAACAACAAAGTTATTGTTCACCTCACATAAAAATCTAAATTTATCTCAGCCACAAGCCGGTTTTGCACGTCGGTGCTTTGTTATAGAGGGGAACTGAAAAAAACCACTTTATCCTCCTTATTTGTGAAGTTTCTGATCATTTTCGAGCCTTACAGACATCAGGTACCATCAGGTGCCCAAAAACAAAGTTATTCCCAGTGGTATTTTTTAAAATATTAATTTGAATTTGGATTTATCTTGGAGAAAGAAGCTGATTGATTTTCTTTGTCGTAGCCAAAATAATCCACCAAAACCCACTTTATCCTCCTTATGTTTGAAGATGGCGACACCCTGCAAGCCTTGCATGTAGGAAGGCATCAAGATGACCCATGTGATTAATAATCACACAGCCTTCAAGGAGGATGAAATGGTTTTTGCTGGATTTGGTTTACTGCTGCTACAAAGCACCTACACTTCTCCATGGAAACGATGACATACGGCGTGTGTATTACTCTTGTTGTTTACACTTTGATGCGTTAAACAAAATGAGCCGCTAATTTCACACTTTTATCTTTTCATTCATGATGTCGTTTTGAAAGATCTGATAAAAAAAACCCCAAATTTAATTAATTAAAACAGACAAGTCCCTGAATGATCTCACGACCCCCATGGGGGTGCCGACCCTCAGTTTGAGAACCACTGATCTGGAAGACGACAGCTCGCTTTGAAAAACAGGAAGAAAGTTTGTGCACTCGGAAGAAAAAGTATAGAAATGTCGGGAGGCTGAAAACTTTCTCACATCAGCAAAACAAGGAAAAACCAACCTGATGTCATGAAGCTGATTAATGTGATCCAGCATCCTCTGTATGTCATCTTCAGACAAATCCTCACTGAGCTCCACCACAACTTCCTCACTCAGCTCCAGAGAAAAGTCACTGAAGCAGCTGGAAAAGACATTTCCTATTAAATCTGCAGGATCTGCTTTTATAACAACGTTTTTTTTGTTGTTGTTCATCAGTTTACCTTTTCTGCATCTTCTCACAGATGCTCTTGGAGGTCTTGATGTATCTGTCCAGCTGATAAGCCAGCACCTCCAAGTTCTGAAGTTTGGGATGGAAGAAGACATTTGCGTCTCGTTTGAACTCCAGGAGGAGAGGACAGACGAGTCGCGCGGCGGTGATGACGGCCTGAACGTGATCCAGGCCGATCTGCTCGGGCAGCTGTAACACCTGGTTCTCAGCGAACACATGCAGCGAGGTGACGGCCAGCTTCTCCACCGCCTCCAGGAAGCCATCGAACTCCTCCAGCCCTTCCAGAGTGTCGTTTATCACCTCACCCAGCTCCTTCTGCAGATCGCTACGCCTGCTCTCTGCGCTGCCCTTGGTGAACAGGTTCTTCACATAGTCAACAAATTTTTGACCTTTGATTTGATCAGCCCTGTTTTTGATGTCCATCATCATCCCCAACTCCACCTCCCTCCAGATCATCCATTTAGAGAACATCTTGGAGAATCCTCGCACGGCGTAGATGCAGGTGAGGGTTTCAGAGGTGTAGCGGCACAAGGCCTCCTGCAGGTCCTGCCTGTAAAACAGCAGAAATCACATTTAAACACAAGAACAGAGAAGCATCTGGGGCTTTGACTGATCTTATCTGAAGTTTTCATGGAGCTTTTCCTGGCTGCAGCAGGAAAACATGAAAGGTTGTCACTTCTCTTCATTTTCAATGAGTTAAACAGCAAAGTTCACCTGTAGTTTTCAAACAAACAGCAGCAAACAGAGATCTGTTTGAGAATTCAACAAAAAGGTCTAAACCAGAAAGGTGTCAACGTCAAGCCAGTCGTTTGATACTCAAGGTTACCAATGCCAGGAACATCAGGACGCAACAAAAATCCACCAGTCTTGTAATGTCTTTAAATGTTGCATTCAGCTTTATCATATCGTGCATAAAACCAAAGCAGTAAAATGACTCAACTGAACCCTTATTTATGGACATAAAAAAGCAGTCTTTTTTTCAACAAAGTTCAGTTGTACACATAAACAGTTATGATTCTTTCACTTTTGATCCTTTTATTTAATCTTAATTATTTTATTTAATCTATTCTTCATCATGTATATATTATATTCACATACATACTTGTGAAATACAAAATAAATTCATACATACACAACACCCATTTCAGCACTCAGTTGTGATGAATTCTTGTTTTTTAGATACAAAAAAAAAAAAACCTTTTTTTTCAGTACTGGAAAAACTTAAATGTTAAGTGTAACTGGTAGGAAAAAGTCCATGGCTGAAGTGTCATTTAAAGGGCTTTTGTGTGTTTTTATACAGAGGAAAAGATGAGCATAAAAGCATAAAAACTGCATCTGAAAAGCAGCAACCTTTCTCAAAGTCTTTCACAGCCGACATGTTGTGTTTCCGCATCTGGACACCTTACCTGGCTGCAGACATTCTCCTCAGCGCTTCTGGGATTTCTCCTTCACCGATACAGCCTGGATACATTTAATAAAAAGCCAGATGTGAAGTCAGTGGTGTGTCTAGCTAGAAATGAAGCCTAATGAAACAATCTCTCCACTCGGTAAGAAAGTTTCCAATTCACCGTAAGTATGCTTGGTTTCGCTTTCCTTTCTCCTCGTCAACAAGCTGAGCTGCACCCATTTCAGCTGGCTCATGACTGCTGAGCTGCATTTTGTTTGTTTATTAGCTGATAAGCTCAGACAATTCACACCACAGCTTCAGACTGGTGGGTTGCTATATTGGATCAGCCGTGCTGACCATAGCAGCCTGTCAGCCAATCAGATAAAAGCTTGCATCGTGACAACCAATCACAACAGGGCGTGTGCCCGCTTCGTTCTTTGCGCTGATCCAATATAACTTTTGCTCAACAATATGACGTTTGTTCACTGATGATGTCTTCAAGTGCTGTAGGAAATATAATATTTCATTTGCGAGCCTTGGAATTTACTTCCCCAAAGAAATGCAAATGTTACAGCATATTATTTCGACATGCAAGGTTATAAAATTACTGATATAATCATTAAAAAAAAACAGTATAAATTGTCATTTCTGCTACGGATGTTTTTAAACTATATACTGCTGATACTAAACGTTGTGTTTTACACACACACACACACACACACACACACACACACACACACACACACACACACATATATATATATATATATATATATATATATATATATATATATATATATATATATATATATATATATATATATATATATATATATATCAATGTATATATATATATATATATATATATATATATATATATATATATATATCAAACAAGTTAGAGAACAGAGAGTAAAAAGGAGGCTTGCCTGTAATATTACTTGTGTAAAGACAATAAAAAAAACTATTAGAAATAAAAGTTTGATGGTTTCAGTCTCACACAGAAAAGTAACCTCTGTGTGTGAGTGTGTGTGTGTGTGTGTGTGTGTGTGTGTGTGTGTGTGTGTGTATAGTACTCTGAGGAAAATGCAGCAGCCTTCTTTACAGCCTGTTCACCATCTTTTCTGTTCAGCAACTATAAAATACAACTACATCGCACTCATAAAGCCTTCACTCTGAAACCACAAATAACATCCTGACTGCACTCATACACTCAGCTGACAACCATCTGTTGAATAACATTTGAACAGATAATATATTCTTTCTCTCTCTAAATAGAAACTCGCACCAGCACCAGTTGTCTATCTGCTGATTTTTCTCACCAGTTATGTGCACAGCACTGACATACAGGATACAGTTTTATGACTAACCCAAGCCCTTTAAGTTCACAAAGGAAGGTACAAGATAAGAATCTTTTCCTGCCACCGAGTCAGGCAACACCCAGCAGTGAGATGCGGTTTTACAGCTTCTTCTGGCAGTGAAAAAAAAGTGTGAAAAAGATATGTAAAAGGTGGAAACTATTTATCAACTAAGAAATTAACGCAAACTCTTGGTTTAAAAATAATTACCTAAAATAATAATTGCCTCAGAAGAAACTTAGGTAAATAACATTTAAACAGAATATGTACTGTGATCTCCTTTTCATTAATATTTAAGTCTCTATATTGCTTTTTCTAACCTGAACAGAGCTGTGTGTTTTATCTGATGCTGTGCAGGTTGAGTTATTTCTGTCTGCTCATTTTAAAGCTCTGCAGATTCATTTTCACTTTTTTTTTTTTTTAGATTATTTTTGCAGCTGTTGGTCTTGTTTCTATATGTCATTATGATAATGTCTTGAGAGTTTAAAGAGGCCTGCGGGGAGGATGTGGAAAGCTATTAGTAAGGCAGGAAACTTGAAAACATGTCGTTAATGTAAAACATGTAACTGTGAGATAAGTTGTCTTAATTTAAAACATCAGGTTATCTGTCTATCTCCACTTCAGGAAGTTCAGTCAAGTGTTAGATACAAAAACACCTGTTAAAGAACCTTGTCGTTCCTGAATCTGCAGGAAACTTGGCAGCTGTGCAAAGATATTGCACAAGATTGACTTCGATGGTGTGCCATTGAAAAGCTTTGCCTTTGAGCTACATTATACACAGTTTGCTGGTGAATATACAGGTAAAAACCAAATAACGGAGCTTATTGACCAAAGCCTTTCTGTGGAAGAACTGCATGTCAACTGTGAACCACGGTGGCAGTAATCTTCTGGTTTGCATCAAAGTAAATTAGTGGTTCAGAGTAATCTGACGCCGTCGTTCTATGTGTTGGAATTAAATCTAAGGTGGAGGATTTTAACGGATAAAAAAACTTCAACTGAAGCATGAAAACATCAACAAGTAAATGTCAGTAAGTGCATCATCACACATGCCGAGTTAAAAACTCACATTACAAACTGGGCGGTGCAGCTGAAACTGCAGCTCTACCTGAGGCCAGGTGAGCATCTTGTAGAGCTGCAGCTCGGAGATGAACACCTGGGGACTCCGAACCAGGACTGTAGGGGCTGCCATCCATGTGGAGCATCTGCAGCATCCATGTAAGTGGCACTGGATCAAGGCCTGTGTGTGTGTGTGTGTGTGTGTGTGTGTGTGTGTGTGTGTGTGTGTGTGTGTGTGTGTGTGAGCGAGAGTGTGTGTGTGTGTGTGTGTGTGTTGGTAGCACAGGGACATTCATGTCAAAATGCTCACTCAGCTGCACTCAGCTCAGCACAGACACACGGGGATCAGGGCAGAAACGCTGCTGACACGGCAGTGTCCTCACACACGAACATGCTCTGAAACATCGGCGAACACACAGCTGCAGATGAGGCGAGTAACTCAGGACATTTACTCAGATGTTCCTTTTCTGCCACTTTAAACCACCATAACTTGTGATAAATACTGTTTACCCATCCACATCATTCTCACACACGATTTACTGATATAACTTGATTATCTTGGATTTGTGTTGTTTTTATTGGATTGTAATGGATTTTACATTATCCTTTTTAGCTGCCATCTCATGTTTCAGTGCGACCCTTCCTGATACAAATAAAGTAATATAATATAATATAATATAATTATATAAAATAAAATAAAATAAAATAAAATAAAATAAAATGTGACAAATCATTGCCAGATTAGTGATGTTTAAAATACGTTTTTTTGCCACACATCTTATCTCTCAGTGGGACCTTTCTTGGTACAAATAAAATAAAATGAAATAAAATAAAATAAAATAAGATGTATTGTTATCCATAAAAATGGCACATTCAGTGGGAAATGAATAAGTTATGGAATATTTAAATACAACGCGTCTGATATGAACTATCAAATTTTAATTTTTGCTGATTTGACACCATCATGAAGAAAAGTAATAAGTTGAAAATGCAATGCAGAGTTTCGTTCCCTGGTTAAAGTGTTAGTAAATTAAATAAATAAAATTCTCCCCTGAAGTCTTGATAAAATTAAGATTTAATTTGATATTTTATCTCCAAATTAGAGACCATGACACCCCCGTCTATACACAAATAAGGGTCCGCATCGTGTTTCAAAGCTTTTCTTTGTGACATGAGCAGTTCTTCTTATTGAAAGTGTTCAGCTCTCTGCCCTCCTGACTGTACAGTCTAATTTTCTATCCTGCTGGAAAGAAATGTTTCCTCCCAGGAGACCAGAGAGCCCATGGGTGCTTCCTCACCCAGAGAATCCCTCTAATCAGGTTCAATTACTGAGAATAAAAGAGAAAAGTTCAAAGTCTGACCACCTTTAAGAAATCTTTTTTTTTTCTTGCTCTCTTTACTCCAGAGTACAATTTACTGGAAGACCTCCCAGAGATAAAGCTCAGGGGGGAGAGAGGGGCGCATGATTAAGGCTGGATTTGCAGCCTGCTGAGTTCATGTCTGATTGGCATAAAGAGTCCACGCGGGACCAGGGCGGCTACGGTCCTGGGACCTGATTCGCGCACCCTTCTCGCCTGTCAGGGATAATTGTTTAATGAAAGCGAACGGTGTCCCAAATCCAGTCGGAGAGAGAGAATCAGAGAGCTTTTCAATGTGAGCTCAAGGTCTCCCTGCAGGGAAAAGTGATGAAATCTGCAGACTCTGCTGCATTCAAAGTTTCTGCTGTAGAAAAACGAGGGACGTGAAGTTATTCAGCGTGTTTACTTAACCTTCCAACCTGGACATCAAACTAAGACCAAACCATATCCTTCTAACCTAATTCGATTTATTCATTGCTTCTTTTCTCCATTCTTACACTCTGTAGAAGGAACAAAGATCTGTCAGAGTTCAGACTGTTCATGTCGACTGCACGCTGGGGAGGAGCGGGAGATGCATGGTCTTACCTCTGACAGGCTGACAGAAAACATGACATTTACAGAAAAACAACTGAAAGACAAACAGATCATGATGAGGATGTCATCTGGCTTTTCTTAGGTAACATAAATACTGTTAGTTGGCTTGCTTGGATATTTTGGGACACATGAGATCTTTATTATTATGATTCTCTAAAACTGATCAACCAGAAAAACTGTTTAAAAAGTATTTTGAAAAGCGTTAAAATTAGTCAGATTCGATTAATAAAACCTTTGGTATTTTAATATAAATGATTAATTTTAATATTTAACTTTGGAAGCATGACTTCTCAACAACTGAGTTCAGGTTCAGCTTTACAAACTACCCAGTAAAAGTCTGAGAAACTTCACGGCTTTTATATCAGAGACAACATAAAGATGTGCTTTTCCTGGTTCTCCGAACACATGATGGCACAAAACACATTGGATGAATTAACTCCAAGTCTTATTAAAGGACACTTCCTTCAAATTTGTGCTGGAGAGAAAAAGTACAAACATGAATACAAACTTTTCTGTTTTGTGTCTAGAGAATATAAATTTAAGATGGGTGCAAAGTGCAGTTTTTAATTTTTTTAGCTCAGCATTTAAATTACTTTTAACATCATCCAGTTTCTTTACTCCACGTGTAAAAGTATCCTTGAGCAAAACACTTACCCACACACACATGCTTCATTGAAGTGTATTTGATACAGGAATGAAGCTCTGTGTAAGCATGAACAGGTAAAATGCAACATTTAATCTGTATCAGGGTTTGGCATGTACTAAGAAACGAAAATAATCTGTGTTACCACTACTGTGATAACTGTTTTCGCATTAAACAAACATAACAAATAAAACATCTTTACATTAATAACCTCAAATGAAAATATTTGCAGCAATGTAAGAAGATCCACATAAAGGTAAGTTGGTTGTTTTGTTTAAATCCATGATGGGAGCCGTCATGTCTGCCAGAGCTGGAGCGTGATTGGTTTAATCTGTGTCTTTTCCCTTCATGAAAAACTTGGAAATATCTCCTTTTTTAACTTTATATCTTCCTACACAAAATAAAAGAGCTTACAGGCCATGTGGTCCTTCATTTTGTAGCTGACATTAAAGTCAAACACCAGCCTTGCTAGCATCCTGCTAAAGTTAACGGATTGTGTTGCGCTAGCTTAGTGCCAATACTGAGGTACTCTTTAGTCTCACTTCCAATGTGAAAATCCTGATTGAGTTAATGTGTAGAGCCTAATAGATACACATAACATAGTAATATTTATAAAATAAATATAAATTATACAAATATCTTATTAAAATGGCTCTTTTGCTAGCATAATATATACATATAGAATATTTATCGATGTTATGTAATATAATATATGAATATTGTTCAAGTTTGACCTATATTATGTCAAAATGAATCTTTATGCGAACATCAGGTTAACCCTTTATGGGGCAAGTCACTATTTTTAATTGTTTTCTTTCATATTCAGCATGAAACTTATGAAACTTTTTTAATTTTTTAACGTAACAACAGAATGGAGGACTTTTTACAAACCAGACGGACAAATTTAAGTAAAATTTCTGAGTTCAAGGCATTTCATTGAGTACCCTATAAAGGGTTATATACAATGTTTGTGTTTACTTTCACAGGGACAAGTTTCATCCAGAAATGTGCAGCCAAATGCCAGTTTTGTAAAGGATGACTTTTTAGGAAACTACTTTAAAATTTACTTGTAGGCTGGAGATCCATGTTGTTGAGAAATTATTCTCTGCCAGTTCTCAGCAAGATATTTTGCATTGCAGATTAGTAATCACACTTCTGTGTATAAGTTTAAATATCTATTTACAAGTCCAGGAATATACAGTCCAGTTTCGGGTTCAGAGTTCCTCTCGCTGTTCAATTCAGTTCAGCTTTATTTGTAGAGCGCCACTTCACAACAATGTTGTCACAGAGCACTTTACATTCACATCATTTCAAGCCTGTTGCAGACAGAAGCAGGTCAGCTCAAACAGTTTCAAGTCTGAACCCAACTACATGTCCATCGAACCCTTTTATAAGTCAAATCAAATCTAACTTTTTTGTTTAGCACTTTTCATGCAAAAGCATTTCAAAGTGGTGACCAACATGAAAAAAATGTTGGCTGATCCGCGCTCCTCCCCCTTCAGCTGGTTTACCAAAGAGCAAAGGCTAGAAGGAGGTGATGGGTAGAAGGGAGTAGAGAGGGAGGACTGATAGAGGTAAAAGAATGAATGAAACTGTGTGTTGAAGGAACTTGACAACCTTCAGATAGAAGGAAGCACAGCTGGTTGGGTTGGAAAAAAGTTTTTATCAATTTAATTAAAAAAGCCAAACATTTCCAGTCTGGCATATTTCAGTTTGCACCTCTCACACATGTATACAGAGAAATTTATGAATACAATAATACAACTGTGTAAATATGAATAAAACAGAGTAAATGTGAGGATTATGTGCTTTCAGTGTCAAGAAATGCTCCTCAATGGTGACCAGTACCACACTGGTCATCTGCTTTGCCCTGCACATACTTCCATGTGATTGGACAGGGATGTTCTTTGCATCACATTCTTTTTCCATAAGGGTGGTAAACAAACAAAGACATCTAGAAATAGTATTGACAGGATAGATTACATCTGATTTCTCTAGTTTTCCACCTTACCCTTCCTCTGCATGTCTTCAAAATGATGATCATGTAGTTCAGATCCAGGAGCAGCTTTCTTTCTTTCTTTCTTTCTTTCTTTCTTTCTTTCTTTCTTTCTTTCTTTCTTTCTTTCTTTTTTATTTGGATCCCCATTAGCTGCAGCAAAACTACAGCTATACTTCCTGGGGTCCGACACATAGAAAACAGAACATTTCACATTTTAAGCAAACAAAAAATAAAAGTAAATGTTTCTAGAAAAAGAAAAAGAAAATAAAAGATAATCACACAACATGCTCAACAATAAATCAGGAACAATATTCATATATTATATTACATAACATCGATAAATATTCTATATGTATATTATGCTAGCAAAAGAGCCATTTTACTAAGATATTTATATAATTTATATTTATTTAATAAATATTACTATGTTATGTGTATCTATTTAAGAGATATTTGTTTATTAACAATTTCAAATTTTCTATTGTAAAATATGTTTCCAAGTGTTTGGGAGACTGTTTCATGCCAACGTAGCTCTGTAGATTTTTACAATAATTTGTCTGCGGCAGTGAAAAAGGACCTCTGACAGCTTGTCTCATGCTGTAACTATGAGCTTCAGAACTGAAACATAATTGTTTGTATTGAACATTTGGGGTTTTTTTTTATGTGGATACATTTCTAACAAATATCAGTAATGGATAAAGTAATCTGTCTTTTACCACTAACCAGTTTAGATCTTTATGCATTATAAACACATTTGTTCTAATGTCACAACCAGCTGAAAAGTATTTTGTACATAAACCTTTAAAACTGATTGAAATAATCTGGAAATTTCTGGGTTGCAGCAAATATTCAAGCTGTTAGAATTTATGAAAATAAAGAAACTCAGCTGTCATGATGGGGTGTTTGTTAAACTGGAGCGTCTTTATAAAAGGAAGGAGATAATAAAAAAGCTGCTGGTACTTAAAGTTATATCCTTATATTTGTTTCGTAGTATCAAGTAGAACTATTTTAACATCAGTTGGGAGGTGTGAGCACCATTTGACATAAAATATCTTTCACTCTTTTTTTCATAAAGTGATTTTTATTGCAAATATTATGTTAACATGATTTATACATCTTTAGAACAAGATGAGAACACAGTAAACAAAATGCATGATGGGCTATTTGTTGAATATTTCAGCAGCTGTTATGAACATTACAAAGACATCCTCAGAGGAGTGTGACTGTCTTTCCACAAGTTGAACCATCTTACTTTAACCTTAAGTTATTTTCCTCAAAATAAACCAAGTTTTTTTTTTTCTTTTTGACATTGGGATCCAATATATACAAGATGTTCCTTCCACCTTCTTGTCCTCCAGCTGCCTGCTTTCCCATAGTTCAGTGTGCTGTTTAACTATGACCTGCTCCAGTTATGTTGAAAAGCAAAGCAAGTCTGCGTCCATTTTGGGCTCCATTTATGGAGAGAAACTCTGTAAAAGTCTTTACTTTGAACAGATTTTTATTTACCTACTCTCTCAAGTCTCATCCGTGCTTCAAGATGTTGTTGCTTGGAGGCTGAGATGTAATAAACGCTGAAGTAAGAGACGCAGAATCCACTTGTCCAAACGTGTCTGACCGGAGCTCATCTGATATCTGACAGTGGCCCCGAGGCCTGAGAGATACACGATGGTGACTTTTTTCAGAAGGAGACCTGAACAGGAAGTCTCTCTCTCTCTCTGATGCTGCTGGTTACATGAGCAGCTGAATGACATTTTTCATCCCCATCATCAGGGTCTCCACCCAAAAACAAACCCACAGCCTCAGAGCATGCTGATACAGCTGGAAATGTTGATGGCAGGGAAGGTTCACTTCACAATAATAATGATGCTTGAAAGCTGTTTTAGAGCATTATTTTGTTCATGTTGTGCGAGACGTCTCTTATGAAAGCATGGGAAGAACATCTGTGTTTGTTTGGACACAAGTATGATCATCTAACTTCACAGTATTTAAGCCTTTTTATGGTGGGGCATGTTAATAATTAGTGTGTATTTTAGTAATTATGTTTGAATTTAATTCTTCGCGTAGTCTCAAATTCACATTTCATTGTAGTCCTATAAAGATGCTGCTAGCAGGCATCCCAAATGGCCATCGAGGTGCCATCGTCCTGCAGATTCTGTGTGTGGTGGAAATTATGCACATAGTGTAGTTTTAATGTTACGCCTTTAGTAAGCTTCTTTCATGTAGTACCAAATATATATGCTGCATAGTTTAGAGTAGTTCAGAAAGCTTGCTTTAGTAGCTTCATGCATAAAACTGAATGTTCTGTTCAAGGCCTGGTTCAGCTTTGACTGCTGTTATCTTCAAGCTGGCAGTTGTTTTGACTAGTGCTGCAAGGCAAAGTTTATTAGGGTATGCCTAAAGATTGCTGTAACACCCTGAGCAAGGGCAGAACTCTTGAGACCTCTTGCTCGCAACAACTGTGCATTGTCAATAAACTGGACAGAGCATGGTTGATCTCTAGATTTATTTCTCATCAGACAAATTCCACGACAGTTTGGTGTCAGAAGTGGGATCTCACGTGTTTCCGCTGGGACTGGACCAAGCGGCAACCTCCGGTGGTTAAAAGTGAAACCTATGCGGAAGTGCGTAAAACTGCAGTTCCCCCTTCATCCGCTAAGGGCTGCAAAACAGAGTAAATCTCCATAGACTCCCATGTTAAAAAGGCCAACTTCACAGCTGAAATAAACATGTTTACAGCCTGGTTCAAAAATCCATTTTCGGTTTATAGGTCAGGTTTACCTTCATGACAACTGTGTGGGGAGTGAATTTTTTTTTATAACTGACCCATTTAAAAGTAATTTAATCTCAAAGATCGGCAAATTTAGGGGCGTGTCCTTTTGATCGACAGGTACCGATATCCAGCTTCAAGTCAGAAGAACGTAGAACAGCCGCGGTTTTTAGCCAGTTAATAACGTGACTTAGCTTTAGCCTGCTTACCTCCGTTAGCTGGTTAGCTCCCGTTATCTCGGGGTTAACTTGGTTAGCTTTTAGCTACAGAAAGCTCGGAGTTCGCTCGATGTCAATCATCCGCCATGACGCTCGTGGCCCCCCTGTCAGCTCCACCTCTTTGCCCATATTTGTATTTTCCGAGCGAGACGTCGCGCATGACGCTGCCAACATGGCCACGGTAGGAACCGCCCACCGAGCTTCATTTCAGCTCTTCAGAAACCTATGGGTGAAGTCACGGAGACTCCGTCCATCTCTTTATATACAGTCTATGGACCGGACTGAGAGGCAGGTCGCCTGAATCCAAACTGATTAATCTTCTAACCCCGAACAGGCTTTAAGAGTGACGAGGGCTACAGTCAACGGTTTCACGACACTGTTTTCCTGTTTCAGCAAGCCTGGTTCAGATGAATGGATCATTGTGCAGAACGTGAAAACAATCTGATGGATCTGAAAACATCTAAAACCTGCATGACCGTCATGGATCAGAGCTGATGTCCTGATGCAGAGTTTTTCATAGAAAATTTCATCTAAAAAAACCAAGACACTTTAATAACTCCTAGATTTGATGACTGTATCTCTGTTCCTGCTTGGCATCAATCAGGCCTCCAGCTCTCGCCTACAGCCTGATTGGTGACAGACGGTGGAGAAAGAAAATCACTCTAGTTTTGGAATCGCTTCGCTGACTTGTAGTTAAATTTCTAATTGATTTTTAATATTTTTTTATTTTAATACTCTTATTTGTTTTTAGATACTTTAATGGTTCTGTCCCATCCTTATGCCGCATCCAAATAAACCATCAAGCTTACTTAGGTCCACTAACCAGAGGTTTTTATACGTTATAAAGGCTCAAATCAAATTCAGATGTGACTGTTGTTCCTCTGAGACTGGAACATTTTACTATCATATATCAGACAGGCTTCCTCACTTTGACTGCGATTTTACTTGTCATGTGGATTTTTGTTTGTTTTACTTTACTCTTTAATTGCTTTTTATTGCTTTACTTTGTGTTTTTCTCATATTTTACTTCCTGCCCTATCTAAACTTATTACTTCCTCCAAGGAGGTTATGTTTTACCCAGCATTTATCTGTTTGTGTTCAAGATAACTCAAAAAATTATGGACGGATTTTCATGACATTTCCAGGAGTTGTTGGAAATATGAAAAGGAACTGATTTAATTTTGGTGGTGATCCGGATCATCATTTGGATTCAGGAACTTTTTAAAGGCCTTGGTGGAAGTTTGTGCTCTCCAAGAGCTTTTACATTTTTTTTTTTTTATCTTTTACAGTGCAACATATTGGTCTTTTTTTCTTTTTCTTTTTTTTTTTTTTTTAATAAATAGAGTGCTATATAATATTACAATTACGGATTTGTCTGTAAAGTGACCTGAAATTACATTGTTGTGAAGTGGCACTAGCAAATAAAGCTAAACTGAATTGAATTAATTAGAAACTAGTAAGACGTAGGCAGACAATACCACATTTTACAACTGGCTTTATGATATTAGTATGAAAAATAACATGTAAGCTGTTAATTATATACACTTTTAAATGTAAATGCATCAAGAATTATGAAACCAATCATTATGAAACCTGGACTTTAAGTTGTGAAAGTTGACAGAAACACTCTGGTAGACTGATTAATAAGGAATATTGTGAGGAGGTTTGTTTTCACAATTAATTATCACTCCAATTGTGAAATAATTATTGAATTCAACATGCATTATCTAAGGAGTTTTCTCATTTGAATTTCTGATTTAATTTAATTTAATTTTTATCTTTCTAATTTCACCTCGTGTTGCAGGTTCAGCTACAGCTTTTACTTCTACTAGAGTATTTCAACTGTGAGGAGTCTGTATTTTTGCTTAACTGCTATAATAAAGTTGTTTTAAAGAGGCAGAGATGTTGGCTTTACGTGTGATTTTATATCTGTTGCAATAGACGTGTTCTGCCAGCAGGAGGCGACAAACTCCACAGACGCAGCGGGAGCTGTCCTTTCAGCACCACCGTTTCATTCATACGTGCACCAACACAGCACATCAGGTGTCTGCCTTTTAAGCGGCATATCTATGTGAATCTAATGTTGTGGTTGAATATTAAAAACACACAGCTTGCTTAAAATTAGTATCTTCCTTCCATCGGCGTGTCCAGCCTCCTCCATCCTCGCTGCTAATTGTCATTTATGGAGGGTCGTGTAATCAGAGCATGCATGTCTGCCTTTAAACTGTACTCTGTAACCTTGAATTTGGGAGCTTCTGAAGACAAGAACAGGACATAGAAAGATAAGTGAAGTCGGAAATTTGGTGGGACGACTTGAGGGAGGGGTGCATGAGAGAGAAAGAGAGAGAGAGAGCTGCAACAATTGGATCGGTCAATAATATGAGCCAATAAATGCGTAAATCTCAGCCTGTGCACACAAGTGCGATTCAGTAATCCATTTAAGAAAAGAGAGTGAGACACAGAGATGGAGAGAGTCCACCATCATTACAACCCCCCCCCCCCCCCCCCCCCCCCCTCGTTCCGCACCCTCCACCACTCAGAAACGGAATTAAAAATCTTTAATATCTTTCCAGCAACTAGACCCCCCTGCTGCAGCGCAGAGAACACACACAAACACACACACACACACACACTCACACACACACACACACACATAATAACACACACTGCGGGGCCTTTAAACGTCGCCAGCGAAGAGGTAGAAGAAGAAAACAAACCTGCAGAATAAAGAGCAGCTTCTTTACTCTGACAGCATCAGAGTAAAGAGACAGAAAGACTTTATAGATGTGCAGAGCCGCTCGCACTCACATCGTGACAACACCAGCGTTGTGCGTGGATCTGCGCGACTCGCTTTCCTCATTGTGTAATATAGATCTCTCTCTCTCTCTCTCTCTCTCTCTTTCTCTCTCTCTCTCTCTCTCTCTCTCTCTCTCTCTCTCTCTCTTCCTGCAAAGCGGCCAAACCTGCATCCGAGAGCGCAGGGTGAGAAATGAGCAGAGGAAGAGGAGGAGGAGGGGAAAACAGGGACATCGTAACGTTCTGATTTCATCTTTTTTCTCTTCCTGTTACATGGCGCAAGGGCTACTATCCAAACGGGACCGTGCACGGTGTGACACTGCCTCGGTGTATTTGGATACCAGAGCAGCAACAGCAGCAGCAGCATCAGCACCATCCCGCTCCTCCAGCCACCGAACAAGCATCCGCGGCTGCGAAGGCGCCCACACCGACTCCTCGTCCTCCTCCTGCCGGCTCTATGTCGAGTGATGGTCGGCTTACCTTGCTGGATGCTCCCCGCTCTCTCCGGATCGCCAACGACCGAACCTCCTCTGACCGCAGACCCCCATTTTCGGCGGAAACCTTCCCAGAGCTATAGGGCTACATATGGAAACTGGGGATCAAAATTTTAGGAAAAAGGAAAATATAAGCGGTTGATTTATTATTTATTTATTTATTCATTCTTTTTAATCGGGTTTCCCTTCTTTTGGGAGATTTTTTTGTTGCCTGCTAATTAATTCATTTAATGGTTGAGCCTTGATTTCCTCATCCCACCGGGTTGATTTGAGAGAAGCCAGCGTTAAGATTTTCCTTTAACCTCTCAATAGCCTGTAACTAAACACCCAGGGAATAGCTTATATTTCCTCGCAAAAGGACTTAATGGTCCATTTGTTTACTCTTGAGATGATAGATCTGCTTGTTGTATTTCGTTTTCCTCTCCAGTTTAGTATTTCTTCACCTTTTCCCTCTTTTAACTGACGAAACCTTATATAATAAGAGAAGCCAAGAAATAATAGTATTTAGAATTACCTTGGATATAACTATACTTATAGCCTTCGACTCAAGTAAGTCCATATTGAACTGTTTTACTGAAAGCCTGCCATTATTTCTAACACTGCTACCCTGAAGCACCTCTTTGCTCCATGTAAATTCAGCTCTGTGTACAGCTCCCACCTTTAGTAAACAGGTTGTTTTAGAAGGTGAAAGCCACGTCCATTTATTCCCAGGTTCAGCCCAGCCTCTTTAGGCTACTATTAATCCTTTAATAACTGGGTGTTATTCTTCTCATGTGTTGCTTTCCTTGCTGCAAGTGGCTGTAGTGTGGGCTACATCTGCAGCTACAGGCCTGTGGAGGTGCTGCCATTCTCTCTGCATCCCTTAGTTTGGTTTTTTTTCATCTTCGATTGGTGGGAAAGTAAAGGCAAACCAAGAGGAGAGACATCCCTGCCTCTTCCTCTTTGTCCCCCTCTCCTCCTAAAAACTCCCATCCTCAGTTTTTCTCTTATTGTGGTCCTCACCCAAACGCAACCATAAGGTTCCTACCGCATCCTCCTCCTCCTTCCTCCCTCTCCTTCCGCTCGAGCATAGCCCGTTTTTTCGGCTTGGTTTGGTCCCGCAAATTTTCAAATATTTACTTCCTGTACATCAAGAGGAAAGGGGGTCCCCCTTTCATGGAATGCGGAAACATGGGTCTGTTCGACCGCGGAGTCCAGATGCTGCTGACCACGGTGGGCGCCTTCGCGGCCTTCAGCCTCATGACCATCGCGGTCGGCACAGACTACTGGCTGTACTCCCGCGGGGTCTGCAGAACCAAGTCCATGAGCGATAACGAAACCAGCAAGAAGAATGAGGAGGTGATGACCCACTCTGGCCTCTGGAGGACGTGCTGCTTGGAAGGTAAGCAGAGGAAAAGCTTCTCCATCTGAGCTGCACAAAGTTTCCCAACATGGGTTTGTTTGCAGACTGACAGTTTAGTATTTAGTCTAAGTTGAGTTGCTACTCTTTAACATCCACACCACGATGCAAATAGAAGACAGTTGTCTGAAAACTGGTGTTTTTAAGCCAAAATAAATCAAGGAGAGATGCTCATGTTTCTCTGAAGATGCATGCGACTAATGACTAACGACTTCTTGCAGGTAATATGCCTCTACTCTTTAACCTTTAGTTGATTTGCTTCATGCTTTACATCAGTCCAAGGAGGAAGAATATGTAACCATGTCCAAGGTTTTTCTGTTTTGCCAACTGAATTCATAAAGAAGAGAAGTTGCAGCTAAATACACATCATGTTCTTCTGTTCTTACCTCTATCTTATCTTTGTCTTGTTCAATACGTATTTACTTTATTGTGCTTCTAATGAATGAATTTGACAAAGAAGCATTTTGTTCTGGTTGATATGATTCATGCAACCTGTGACGAGCATGCAGCAGAGACTGTTTTGCTTTCAAGGACTTCAAGTACAATAAAAGTTAGATGTAGATGAACAAGAATGAATGCCACAATACAATTCAGACTAAAGTGACTCTGTTCAACTCACATCTGAAGGGTTGGAAGCTTTTTAAATTCACCAGAAAGAAGGAAAATAATACTTCTAACCCAAATGTATCTTAACTGCAGCTTGTCTTGTTTTCCTTTCTCTTTTCCATAGAAAGCAGTCTATAATTAGACTTCTCTGAGGCTCTAATCACACAATATGACAAGAAAAAGCCTCTTTTGTTTTATTAAAATGACACGCTATCAAAACAGATAATAACAAATAAAAGGCTGAAACTTTCCAATAAATCCAGATGAAAAGGTGATATCCGGTGTTTATCTCCAGGTGAAGACGGACTCTTGTTCCATAAACAACTCCCACATAAATCAAGATGGTTTCAAGAACTTAAACAGTAAAATAAAAAACTCAGAAGCCGTGTGAGGACCAAAACGTTAAGTCACGGTGGAAGTGCAGTCCCATCTGTCAGCCAGCCTGACCTGCCTGACAGCCCTGACGGTGGCAGCGGTGCCTGTCATGCGACCTCTGACCTGTCTGTGCTCTCTGCTTTCTGAGATGCCAAACAGCCTCACTTCCTGAGTGCAGGTTTCCTTGTCGACCCCTGGTGTCTGCCCTGTCAGACGGAGGTGGTGTGTTTTCTGTCACGCCCCGGCGGAGGCATAGGAAGGAGGCGCCGTAACCTTGTGAGGGCGCGGAGCGTTACAAATCTGCTCAGCTTCTTAGCTGCAAGATCCTGAAAGGCTGCGGTGTCTGACTTCATGCTGCTGAAGGTTGTGATAAGCAGCAGCAGCAGCTCTCTCTGCTCAAAGCTTGATAAGTGACTATAAATGGAAATTTTAAAGCAGCCTTTATCCATTTTATTCTAATAACTCTGATAAAACAACAATATGAAAGAAGTCAGCGCTGCAGCCTGCACAGAACTGTCAGATGAATGTGAAGCTCAACTTTGCAAAGAGTTTTCGTTTCATTCTTTAGCTGTGACGTCCAGTCTGAGATTTTCAGCACATAAGCATTAAAAATGCTCGACACTATCAGCACTGTGAAATCAGAACATAAAAGGATCTTAAGAGAATAAAAATGGACTGTTTTAAGTTCAGAAACTACAGACATGACTGGTAAAGACTCAAACACTCAAGTGAAATGGAAATGAGTGCTTATGATCCACGAAGCTTCGTTGTCACATTTAAAACAATGTTTATCAAGAAACCAAAACTGGCTGTTGATGGAAAATGAGACCTGCTCAGAAATTACTGATTAAAAAAAAAACATGTTTACATCAAACTAAAAACTGCTGGAAGTTTTTATATTTTTTTCTACAACGAGAAGTTTCTTGTTGCTTTTTCTTTTGTTCAGTGTGTGTTTTCACATGAAAGCCAGCAAAGTCAAGTTATTTTACTGTCCTTAATGGGAAACTTACTGCATAGACACGTCGTCACACTATCCAAAAACCAAACAATAAACTTACACACATCAAACATGATTGTCCACTGAAACTCCAAATAAAACCCCAGATGAAATAAAGCCACTACTGTTTTACTAAAACAGGAAACAAAGCAATAAATTAGCCTTAAATGATTAAAAATGCTTAAGATAAAACACACTTTGTGTGGTGTCGTGCTGATGTGTTTATATAACAATATAACTCTCGGAAGAGTCTAAAAAGCTTATAAAACAAAATGCCTCAAGATAAAACACCAAAAAGGAATAAAAACACACTTTGTGTGACGCTGATGTGTGCTTATGTTTATTTAAATATCTAAATACTTTGTGTTTTTAACAGGAGAGTTTAAATAAAGCTTAAACAACAAAGTTTTCACTGAGAAACCAACTTTTAGTTAGCGATTGGCTGTTGGATTCTCTGGTTTCCTCCAACAAACAGATTACATAATAAACGCTTTTCCTTTTCTTTTACTCGTCTCAAGCTGTGATTTTGTGATTTTGAGCTGTAAATCTCAGTTACATGTTAATCGCTGACTAAGTGCCGTCATTGTCTTTAATAATTTTACTGATTATCTTCAGTAATTCTACGAGGAGGAGTCTCTGCTCCCACTGAAAGCTTGTTTAAACAAGCTAATCCCAACGCGTAGCTGCATTGTGTTCTTAATTCCCATTGTATTAATAATGGTAACAAAGGGGGGGGGGGGTCAGATAAGATTCACCAGTGGTCAGCCACTGGGATTTTCATGCTTAGTTATACTTTACTTTCATTTACTTAGAGAAACAACCGCCTCAGAGTGGCAACGAACATATCACAGGTTATTGATGTGTTTCCGTCATTTTCTGTCCCGTCAGTCCTGCGTGTTTACCAACCAGTTTGGGGAAAAAAGGCTCCCCTATGTTTGCCTTTTATGGTACTTTTATCTGGGGTAGGATGACACTGATTCACCAGAATACAGATAAGAAGAGAGTCCATCTTCTCAACCTTCAGCTTTGTTTGTTGCTAACGCACCAAAGTCCAGGCCAAACAGAGAACTGGTTCTGTTCATATACTGGTTATCTTTGTAGCATGTTCTTGATTTGATTGCTTCACATGACTTTCAATGTTTCTGCTTTTTTTTTTTACAAACAGTTTCTACTTTCCATGTGCTGAAGGTTTGTCGCATAATTATCCCAGCGTTGCCCAAAGGATTCTGGGTAGTTTTATGTTCCTTATATCTTACGTGGTTGTTCCCATCGTAGTGCTGAAGAGTCTGGAAATGTTTCAGCTACAAAGTCTCATAAGGAGGTTGGGATGGAGGAATGGCCTAGTCAGCATTGTCTCCTTTCACCACGATTGTTGCATAACTTATGTTTATTGATCTGACTGTGGCTATGGAGGCTCTTTACCCTCAAAGATTTCATTGTTTAAAGTATTTCAATCCCAAATCATGATGATTGATTGTCAACAGTTCAAATTTCCTGCTTGTAGGATCTGTGACAGGATGGGAAAAAAACAATCTCCAGTCGGACATGTTGGTACAATACCAAGAATTGGCTTTAAATGCTTTCACTCAGTTCCTATCCCCTATGGATAATCAATAGTCCTCTCAGTAGTGAGCAGCAAGCTGATGAATGAAGTCCTCAGTTGACATCGTCACTGCCAGCTGTTGATGTGGAGTGATTTACAAATGCTACAATGAGCCAATGTTTGGGTTTGTTGGGAGAAAATGGTGCATTATATACTGGATCTGTTGGTTTCCTCATATAGGCTATTATGAATTGGCTTTCATTGTTTTGTTTTGTTTTTTCCTGTCTGTAAAACGTCTTGAGATGGTATTGCTGTGATTTGACACTGTATAAATAAAGTTGAATTGAATTGAACTGGACGCACTAAACAGTGTGTGTTCAAATGAAATCCAGCTTCTGTAACGCTTTAAATTTCTCCTGTATCTAACTTACTTACTACTTTGCTGGATGTAAATGTCCAAAAGCAAAGCAGAGAGACAAAAGCAGCATCAGTGTTAAAAAATGTAGGAATCACATCGACACCTGCATCAGAACAGCTTCCTTATCAGTCCTCCACGTCCGAGTGGGGCGTTTACACCTCGGCTGTACCTGAGAAGCTGCTCAGGTGTCACCAACAGAAAGCTGTGGTTTCACCCAGCAGGCTTCAGGTGGGAAAAGAGCCCAGTCACCCCTCCCTGATAGATAAAAGAACAACACTGAATGCTGATGGAGGGCTGCGGTTATTACGCTGCACATAGGATTAATCACAGCTGGGGTGTAATTGTGACAGTGGCAGGCTTTTATCCCTGCCAGGCTGTTATTTAATTGGCAAACAAAGCAGGACAGAGTCAAGACGACATCAAAACACTTCACACTTTCAGCTCGGTTCATGTGTGTGTACGCAAGCGTGCAGCTTTTGTATCGACACAATGAAGCTCCCCGTTTGAATCGAGGATCAAAATGGCTGGAAATGAACCCAGATTTGTTGTTTGGGATTCATGAATGAATCTCCTCAGTCCAGAGGAGGCAAGAGAGTGGAAAAGCAGGGGCGCTGCATTTACTTACCGGGGTCAAATTCATTTAAATTCTCATTCAAATGACTTCCTGCTCAGGAAATTGGGTCTTAAAAAGCGAGTACATTTAATTATAGGTAGTTTGAACATTTTCAACCAGAAACTGAGCGGATGCAGCTGGAGAGAGGCAGCGATGAGACGGCTGCTTGCTGCCTTGCTTCAGCTCATAGAGAGTCATATCAAGTTTAAACATTTCAGATGTTAATTAGGCTTCAGTTTGCAGCTCAGCTCTATTAATTCCAAGTGCCAGCAGGATGACTAGTATTCACATCTTCCCCCGGCTCCTCTCAGTCCTACTGGTGATCAGGCATCGACTGCAAATGGTTGAAGTAGTCGTTGAGTCCTTATCGCAGCACCGAACATAGACAGTAGGCCCACACATCCTGCCCGCAGAGTGGACACAGGTGGGCGACACTTTGTGTTTGTATAACTGGAAAGGAGAACCTGTGAAACGGCAAAATGGGAATACCCACACTGGAGGCTTGAACGCAGCAACCTCAGCTTCCCTCGCTGGATGTCAGAGCATCCCACCTTGATTATATATGCATAAGTACATCATTAAAGCACACACATCTTTTATGTCTAGCACTTGGGGCGGATTTTGCTTCAACAGCTTATTTTTATTTTTAATGGTTTTATTCATATTTCCATTAACTAAACTAATCAGTTCAGCACATAAATGCTAAATCATTATGGAAACAGTAAGTCATTTGTGCCAAACATGAGACATGCAGCTCTGATAACATGCTGTGTCTTCTGCCAGCTTCAGGAACTTTCTGATTTGCTACCTTTCTGTGTGTCGGGATGAGCCGAGTTTAACACGCTGAATCTGGTTTAGCTGCATCTGCTGGACGTATGTAAACCATAAAATAGAAAAAAAAAAAAATCTCTTGGGAGGGGGGAGGGGTCACTTGTCCAAGACTCCTGAGCTGGTTCCTGATTGGCTCTAACGATATCAGATGATTTTTATTAGATCCCATAAAGAGACCATTTTAACTGGAACAGTGTCATAATTATCCACCACATTACTGCTCAATTACCCATTATGTAATTTTACAAGCTGCAATCATTTGTAATAATATTTTATTCATTTATTTATTTATTTTAAGCTTTTGGGGTTTTTTTTCTTTCACATCATTTTTATCCCTGGGCTTCAGTCTGCAGAATGGACCAAAACAAAACATTTGAAGAAGGCTTGTCAGGATTATAGTGGGCTTTATTTATTTATTTATTGCTTATTTATTTGTTTATTTATTTAATTTTACTAAACTAAAACAGGAAGCTCATGAACCAGCCCTTCAAGAAATCTGTTTGGACGATTTGTTGGTCTGTTTTTTGGGAAACCACAGTTCCAGTTGAATAATCACATAAGTGACCCCTTTTTGGTCACTTAATATGGAGACATTTTTAAGTTGTTTCCTGTATATGTTGTTATATACAGAGTGGGTGGGTTTACAAGCTTTAGTGGGGGGAAGTTTACATTCATCGCGGTCCTTTTAAAAATCATCCAGCTGGTGTGAAAGTTCGGAGACTTTTTCGTTGCGTGCACGAGGCTGCAGACAGTGCGGCTGCAGAGTTTCGGCTGGTGAGGCATGAGCAGGACTCACAGTAAACATGCGTGTTGCTGATGAATTGATCCCCGGAGGTCGGTGCTCCTCTGTTCCAATCTCAGAGCTCCCGCCCTCCCCCCCTCCCGCGCCAGGTGTGCTGCACCGCTAAGCTGAGGCATTCATCTTCATTATAACCTCACCCTCCAGCTCCACAGCGAGGAGGAGGCGTTGGCGAGAAATGGCGGACTCCGTGATGAAGGAAGACCACCACAGCGTCTGATGTTTTATCTTTGGTCATCTTTCACGAAACTACACGTCCACAAAGGCTCATTGTGCTCGCAGTGTCCAAATCCTGCATGTGGTTGCTTTACAATAACTTACAGCTACAAGCAACACATTGAGCCATCCATCCATCCATTCCACATTTAGCCATGGATTTTCTGCCAGTCTATATGTTGCCTTTAGGATGCAGATCTGAGGGGAAAAGACATTATTTCTACTCTGCAAGCTAAAGATCTTGTGTGTATTTTAGGAGGAAAAGGACTCAGTCCATCAAAATTTTAGGGATTTAATGCATCAAAATGTAGAAGAAGATGAAAACTTTGCTATTCTATGACCTATTAGCTGTCCTTTCAGTTTCAAGGCAAGTCTTTCTTGTAATTGTGTTCTTTCACTTCATCAGGAAGATATATAGAGATAGGAACTTTCCTCTATTAAAAGAAATGCCTGTGACTTCATTACAGCCTCCCACGGCTCACGTCGATCACTGCACATCGCAGTTCATACATCCTGCCTCATGAGTTTATGTAGAAGCATGTGGGAGCAGCACACTAGTGTATATTCATGCATCAGAAAATACATGTGGGAGTGTGTTGTGTGCATGTTTGAATGAGGAGCGAGGTCGGATGAGATAGATGTGGATAGCAGAGCGGCAGAAAAGAGCGGGATTAGTCTCATAGTCCAATCAGAGAAGGATTACAAAGTTAGAGATTGCCCACCCAGACTAATGCCCCAGCCCTGAAGTGGCATTACACTGTATTATGACACTGATCCACTGTACACCCAGCAGCACGGGCCAGGTTACAGTCGCAAGTTAAGAGCCACGAGGATGGAAAACAGATTCAAGGCCACTTGTTGGAGAAGAAACTGAGCCTTGCCTCCTGTGTCAGGATCATTCCTCAGGGCTGCTCTTCCTTCATCTGACAACAGCCTGTGTAAAGTGACTGAGCTCCATTACGCTGCACTGTCACTCTGCCCTGCAGCTGGCGATGGATGGGATTCATTTTGCCCTCGCCAGCCTCCACTGGAGCTCCACTGAGACTGCACACAGTTGCTGCTGAACACAACTGGTTTATTGCTCTCCACTTTGCCCTCTCTATTGCCCACTAATGCCAAATTACAGACCAGCTATTATGGACCTAAGCACAGGCAAGAGACTGTAAGTTCAGCACAGGGCTCCGGTCTCCAGTTGTTTTACTGGCAAAGCTGCCATTTGTTATCATTCTTACAGGCACAGCACACACACTCTGGTATCAATGCAGAGTTCATTGATTACGTTTGAGAGCAGCCTCGGGTTTGTTTTATAGCTCATTAGACACATACAGTATGTTAAGTTACATTTATATCTCTTCTAAAGTATCAGACATGTGTTTTAAATGTGTTTCAGATACTCCGTTTCTTTTGGGATTGCTGTTTGTAAATCTGCAAACCACTTGTAGTTTAGAGCTTTAAACTCGGTGCCAAAAATGGACTTGGACTCAAAGCTATTGAACAGAATATCATATTCCAGTCATAATCAAGGAAATGGAAACAAAACTGCAGTAATTCCAACAACAGTTGGGGATATTCTTGGAAGCAGCTCTGATATGTGCAGCCACTTTCTACCCCGGAGGTTGGCGCGCTGGCACCAGGCTGTCCTGCCTCCAGGCTGCATTGCCTCTGTTATTGAAACAGAACATGTGGCACATTCACTGAAGTACTACTAATAGATTCATTTCCAGCAGAGTTTCAATTAATAATATTTAATAATACAATACATTCAGATGATAGGTACTTCTCACATGATGTCTGCTGGGATTTTCTCCAGCTTCCCTGCGATCCTTAATCGGACAAAGCAGTTCAGAAAAGGAATGAATGACATGAACCCCATTTTATTAATGAAAGTCCTGTATTAGTATCAGTCACTCCAGCTGCTGCCTAAAGGTGTTGACTTTTATCGCTGTTTGTAGCTTGGTAAATGCTGATATATGTTGTTTTGTCAGAGCATGTCTGTTCGGTTTTTGTTGTGCATCTTTTAAAGTTATGCATTTAACCTCCTGACTACCAGTAGTTCAATTTGTCCTCTGTGGAGGACCTTTGTAAACCTAAATATTTTCATCTCCCTGAATGCTACTGAACTAACACCTTTTGGTCTTTAAAGAGGTGCTATTATGGTATTTGGAGTTTTCTGAGCTTTCTACAGTGTTACAATGTTGAATCCTTATCAGACATGTGAACGGCACTGTTTTTTATCACCTAAATGCATGTTTGAGTTTGAGTTTGAGTTCCAGCACGCTCTCCGTTCGGTTTCCATGGCAACGAAATCCGCTTCGTTTTAAAGAATTTTTTCTACTTGGAAATCTTTGTGACGTCCCGGGGGATAAGGTTCGGTGACTGGTTACCTTCTACTGGTTAACAAGGGCATGTACAAATACATCAGGCGGGTGGAAAACGTGGGATAAAGTTATTTCCAACGATGGCTGGTGAGTTTACCAAAGAGAGACATCCTGCTGCATTCGTTGCTGTTTTCCACTTCATTTTCAGGGTCTGATTCAGGTTCCAACATGTAGGGCTGTATGCTATGTGTTGACATTGTAGGTTTTTTTTTTTTTATTGAGTTCATATTAGTCTAATCCTTCTGTTTATGAGATGTTACAATGACGGCGAAAGCAGTTGCGGTGCGCGCTCCCGTTGTAGTGCAGTGGCGGGAGGCGGGGCTTAACTCGATCAATCCCAGCCTCAGAAATAAAAATAAATTAGCCGGAAATGCACATAATAGTTCCACTTTAAAGAGGACATTTAGTGCTTTTAAACGGTACCTCATTTTTTGGGGGGTGGGGGGGGGGCTTTGTGAACTTTCTTTCTCTCTTCAAGAAAAATGGCCTCCATTGCAACAAGCATGTTTTATGGGAAGAGCAAAAGCTCATAATACTTTTCTTGCTGATTTTTACTTGAAATTTTGTAGTTATATTTTCATTGAATATCTTATAAACACATTAAATCGTTTCTTAGATAAATATAACTGTTTTACCACAATGTTAAAAGTTTAAGCAATGTCCTCCATAGTGGACATTTGTAGTTACCCTTTTTATTTTCCTGGTAGTCAGGAGGTTAATAGTAACTGAAAGAAATGGACAAAATAGTATAAATTTACAGTTTTTAAAGAGTCAGGTTTTTGTGTGCCCTTGTTTAAGAGGATTTTGATATTTTTTTAGGAATATGTTCAAACTTTGCTAATATTAAACTATCATGCCTGCTCAAATACACATGGGAAACAACTAAGCTGTGTCTGAATGTCCACACTATTCCCCACAGAGTGGTCACACCTTTTCTAGGGGTGCCCGAATGTCCAGAGAGAAAAAAAAAGTAGATGCACTCAAAATTACCTGCAACGCATCTTCAAAAGTAGTGAGCATCAATGGTCTCTAGACGGGTCAATATAGACCATAATGCATTGCAGGCAGGAGCTCAAAGTGACACGAACGTCCAAGTAGGTTAAGAAAAAAACTTTTTCGATCAATAATTTTATGTCTTTATTTACTGAATAAATATGCACAAAGACAGAATAAAATACTGTATCAGAAAATAAAATATTGTACGAGTGGATTTAATTTGGAACAAAGCGCCAGTGGTTGCCATGGTGACGGCTGGTAGTCACATGATCTGCAATGAGGAGAAAATAACCAGCTTTGTGTCCGAATTGCCAACAGAATGACTGCACCACGTGGTGCCGTCCTATGTAGTAAATGAGAGGTGAGGTTAATGTGGGTATTCTGACATAGCCATGCTGGCATATTATGTGCAGAATGTAGCCTGTTTGAAAGAATACTTCATGTCACTCTATTTGTAACTTCCATCAATAAAGTTGGTGGCTAATTTTTTTTAAGCTTTGTTTTTCTCACAGAACTGCGACTGTACCTTCCTGCCTTATCTGGCTTTCATGTGCAGTAGTGGCAACCAGGTTCCTCTGTGATGTCACTGGAAAAGTTATTCCCAAACAAAAGTATCACGGCAATGAAGCTCGAGAGTTTGGGGCATGCACATGCAACAATTTCTGACGAAGAGAGACAATTCAGTTGTCTTGGTTAGCTAATTGGCTGTTAGCTGCTAAAATGAACATCAACAGTGAGGTACTGACTTGTATTGATAGCTTTGACATTAACAGTAGTGACACCATTAGCACACACGTCATGTTTTAGCTGTTATGTTATAACAGTGATGTAATGTTTGAATAGGAAATGTTATTACAATAAAACTACAATTTACATTTGATCCAATTAGGCGTCTAATTAGCAAAACAATTAATGACCAGACAATTGCAAAATGAATCATTTGTGGCAGCCTTTAGTACCCTGATTAATATGTTAAGACCACATTTTCACCTCATGTTACACGAAGAAGAGTGATCTCCATGGCAACGTTTTATGTCAACAATTAATTCTGTTGCTGCCAATATTTGAAATCCTGAAATTGTGCTGGTGTGTTTGCATGCAAGCATTACTCACCCAGTATGATATTTGTCTATTCTCATACGCCCTTCCTTGTTATATGTAATAATGACATTGTGCAACCTGTTGCAGTTCACGTTGCATTCAGTCGTAACCTATCTTCAGTGGTTGTTTTCACTCTGGAACTGTGGATTCTTGCAGTTCACACTCAAAGTGCTGCCAATGAATAAGATTGCATTACTATCCCATCTCTTCATGCAGTGTTACAGTTTTTTTAAGGTTTCTAAACCTGACTCTCACTGTAAGTTTAACTACGTTGCTCTCAGTTGCCTTGTTATAACGGACTGAAATTGAAAAGTTGTAATTGATTGATACCGACAATATCAACTTTTATTGTTTAATCAGAAAGTTTGGAAAGGAATCAGCACATCAATCAGTTTTTTACATGAGATGTCAATTATTTGACATCCTCTCTCAGAGTCAGACGCCAACCTTGAAAGAACATTAGAGTTTTAAAGTGCACATCGTTGTGATTCCTCCCTTGTACATTAGTAGTCACGTCTCAGTAGCTCTGTGAAGTGGTGTCTGGCTGTCCTGAGAGAGTCTCTGAGATGAGATGGACAGCAGAGGAGTGTGATGGCATGGTAATTGGTTTAGTGTATGATTAATGCTTCTGGTGGCTTTGACAGATGTGAGGGGGAGCCGTAAACTTTGGTGGTGTCCTCATAAATGCTGTCACGCGTTTTGCATGGAGGAGCCCCAACCACACTTTGAATAAGATGGCTCCTTTTGGCTTTAGATAGGAAGCACAAAAATAAAACAAAGCTTTAATGTTAAGAAATTCGTCAAGTAGAAGCGTCACAGATTCTACATAATAATTTCCTGCTCTGAACTTTGACACCTCCTCCTCATCACAGCCAGCCGACTGCATGTGTGCAGCCTCTGTGTGTATTTGTACCACTCTAGCCTTGATTTATTTGTGTTATTTTTAGCTGCAGTTGGTCCTGTTGGGTGGGGTCTATCTTTATCTTACATGACTAGAGAACAAATCAATACGAAACATACCCAGAGCCAATATTTGTGTTAGCATACAATGTGGCACCACTACTCAGCAGAGCATACAGAGAGACCAGCACCCCTGCCGTACATGATCATGTTTTATGTTGTTTTCTTCTTAGTTCAACTTGTTTAAACTTTTACAAATACAAAATGCAGCGTACACACACATACAGACATGTTTTTAATATCAATGACCAATGAAAAGTCGCTGTGCTGCGTATGACATGCCCAAGTACCACTAGCTGACAGATGACAACTTTTAATAAGAGATTTGTAACTGGTGGTGGCATGTCGGTGCCATCTTAACAACTTTAATATTATTTTAGATATATTTATTCTTAGATATATTATTACTAAATCTTGTAAATGGCCATAATTATACCCTGGATATCAATACAAACCGTCCTCTACCAATCAATTATTAGGATTTTTTATATGAAAAATATTTCTTTATAAAAGAGAAAAATATATTTTATTATGTAATGACAAACGCAAGTTTTGTGACTAGCCATGTGAGGTTTGTTTACCCTGATAGACTATGATACTTAACGTAGATGGAAGCAATGCAGATAATGTTTTAACAAGTTCCTGGGAAGATTTACACACCGAGCTGACTGACTTAAGGAATAGTTATTGATTCTAGCTGTACAGATTTTGTTCTTTTATTGTTTTGTGAAGAATTTGGTCAATTATTTGAGACACCTTTAATATAGTTGCCTAAATACAAAGCAATAGCCAGCAGTAGCTTAGCATACTTTAGCAATAACAAACCAGCTAGCTAGTAGCTGCTTTTTAATCACAATTTGTTGATGCTCGGTAAAATAATATAGTTTGGATAAAAAATACACTGCTTCTCTATTTTTAACTGAATCTTTGTATAAAATGATGAAATTTTACAACATTTTCTTTTGTGAAATCAAATGCAAATTCAACAAAGCAAAGCAAAAACTGTAGTTTTACGCAAAAAAGGCTAAAAGCCTCAAAAGGCTACTAAATTAATTTATACACATAACGTGATTTTTTTTTACAAATGCAAACTGCATGATGTAAAGGTAAAGTATCTCATTCAGCACACAAAATGTTAATATGAGACATTCAGGGCTGATTATCTTGCATTGCATTTTACAGTATACTTCAACTTTTTCTAAGATCTGCAACATTTTAAACTTGTGTCCGTGAGACTGGTCGGGAATACGTGTAGTGTAGTTTTACTGCTGAAGGTGAACAGGGAATGTTACGCCTATGCTGATTGAATATCGCAATTTTTCTTTCAATCTTAATATTCTTTATGTTTGATATCAACAATAGTTGTAGATAAATTTCTCCTCCTTTTAAACATCAGACTCCACAACCTTGCTTTGCTTTGCTATTCTCAGCAACTGATAATCAAACACATACTGTCCCCTTGAAAATGTAAAGTTTCCATGTTAAAGTGGCCTGAATAACCACTCGATTTTCAGTGCGTTTGCACCTCTGATTACAAAGAATTGATTTCCTCACAATGAAAGTGTAATTACCAGCAGGCCAATCTCTGACTCCATCACAGCAGAGCTCCTCTCTGTTCCAACTCGCCGGTTGTATCCTTAAGCTGTGGAAACATCCCAAAGAGACCCTGTAGTAAATGATAATTAACTGCAGATACAATCCATTCATTTTAAGGAGGTGCGATTCCCTCCTCTTTTTTCCTGCAATGGCACGGAGAAAGTACGGCAATCTGCCTTTTGATTAATTGGTGGTGTCCATGGCGCAGTCCATTTGCAATCTATTACAGTGTACTTGCTTTGTGTCAGAATGCAGCTCAAACACACTGCATCATCTCAGAGTTGGGGGAAGGTATGAAGCAGAGTTTTTGGGCTTGTTTGGTTGCTTCACTGCAGGGAGCTCCACATATATCTGCCTGCTGTTACCAATACTTATGCAATAACTATTATGATCATAGTAATGACTGTGGAATGGATGTACAGTAGGATACTACTTTAAAAGTAATTTGTACTCTCAGAGCTGATGTTAAGAGGTTCAGTTCACAAAAATGGACTCTTTAGTACATTTTTTACGATGTTCGCTTAAGTTTTACATTTAGGAGGATGATCTATGATGTACAGTCCTGCTGTACATCAGTACCATAGTAAAGTTATGCATCAGCATGTTCCTTTTTTCATCTTATTTTCATTTGCCACATTACAAACAAAATATTTTATTTCTTCAAATCCTTTTGGTGAATGTGATTAACAAAGATTGTGATAGTTTTGTGAGAAGTGTTGTTACTTTTCCTCTTTTCCCTTATTAAAATGAGGATGAATTACATGACTAACTACACATTTAACACCATATTTTAAAAAAAAAAACCCTCACATTTGTTTACCAAAATTTTCAGTGGTCTAATATTTATTTACATGATTGTATATGACCAAAGAAAATAATCAAAGGCGTTATGAAAATTAATATGACCAATTTTATTGATAAAAGTTAAACATTTCCTGGTTTCACCTTCTTGTAATTTCTGACTTTTTGTTCTATTTTTACCTAAATTCAACGTCTTTATGTCTCTACCGTTGTGTGTTTTTACATTTTCTTCCATTCAGTAGATAAAACAAACTTCAGATGACTCAGACACCAAACATTGTATGTTATTAATTAGGGAAGCGCAATAACAAGCATGTGTACTCATACTTGGAATTAATAAAAATGTACCGATACCACACTAGTCAAGCCAGCGCAGATGTGTTTGATGACATGCTCCGGACATGTTTTAAAAGAAATAAATGCCTTGAATGTTAAAATGTGACGTTTTTTTTGTGACTCTGTAACCTGAATACAACTATAAATGTGGTTTTGTTTCAAAACCACATTTATAGTTGTATTTAGATAAAATGTGCCAAATCAAAATAAAACTTGTTGAAATTGTTAGATCTGTAATGTTATTATGTTTGTATTGGTGAGGTAACTTCAGAAAGGATGGGTCATTTATTACAACCTGATGAAATCTTACACAGTTATAACAACAATAATAACCATAGTCACAATAATGTTCACATAAACAGATTTGGTATTGGCAAATATCGTTATCGGTAGATATTTAAATTTCAGATATCGGTATCGGATCGAAACTCCCAAAAAGTGGATCGGTGCGTCCCTAATGTTAATCGTAAATTATCCCACCAGCATTATTGTAACAAAAATGCTGCTCTTTTTCTGTCTCCCTCCATCTCCATATATCTATAAAATATGGATAAATCAAGTATTTTTAATTCATTTCACTGTTTGTGACAATGGATTATTTTAAAAGAGGAAAACTGACAAGTATCAAACTGCTTCATGATATTGTTTTTACAAACAGCTTTACTAATAATCAAACTCCGGTGCACCCTGCAAACAGCTTTGCTGGTTTGCTTTGCCACATAATGAAAATTTCATTGATAACTTAGGCTAAACAGCTCCACGAAACACAATCTCAACTGCCAGACATCCGGAACGGCGCAGAAAAGATGAGAGAGATGTTCCCACTTCTGCAAAGTCCTCTTAGCACCTAGTGGGAGAGCTGCTGACAGCTCTGCAACCATCATGGAAGCCAAAAGGAGCACCAGACTGAGAGTCTCGGGCCTGGATTGAGGCGAACAGCGAGCTGGAGGTTCCTGGGTCGCTGCCCAGGGCCGGGTGGAGGACAGAGGAGGGCGGCTGTAGGTAACTCCTGCAGGGCAGAGTCAGAATGTGACAGATGGAGGACTAAGCAAGGGGCAAATGAAGAGGAAGAAGGGAGGAGATGGCATGATGTAGCTCTACAGAGATGTTGGGGTTGATAGAGGATGAAGGTGATCTGGTCCAGATGGCCCACAATAACATATGTGTCAGTGCATTTCAAATGCAAATCCAAGGCTTTTGGTGCGTCTAGTTACCAGGTGTCTTGATGTTCAGTATCACTGATTTGTTTTCTGCACAGCAACGCAAAAATAAATGAATAAATTACACTGTTAGACTGAGCTGAGACAACTGAATACATGGTTAGAGAGTTGTGATCTGCTTTCATTCACTTGTGACTTTAAGGTGTGTGTCACCATTACCCTGAGGGTAAAATTAATTTCCATAATAAAACTTCTAAGAATTTCTAAGAAATAAAAATCTTTTGAGGTCAAAATGAACAAAGTAAGCTACAGGATAAATAAAAGAGTGAATGTCCTTCATTCAAAAGCTTCAAAAAGATGCATTTTCCCTCTGTAAATAAGACAATCAGTAAAATCGCATGTAATGATGAGTCAATAAGAACTGGTTTGACTGAACTAATAAAAAAATTCTATGTAACTAAACCACATCTCATGGGGAAAAAAGCACAAAAATCTAATAAATGATGTACAGGCACCTTAAAAGATTCATTTGAACAAACAGTAAAATAAAATAAAAGTCTATAATTTGTTTGATTGAGTCCATTATTAAGCCAAAAAGCAGTGAAATTTCTCCTTGAGTCCCTGGAGCAACTAAAAAGTGTCACATTAATATATTAATGGATAAAAAATGTCTGAAGACTACTTGGCGTAGCATTGCATTGTGGGTAAATACATAACGATGACAGAAAGTTAGTACAAAATGTGAAGAACATCACCTGCTAGAACAAAAAGCTTTTGGTAATTACTGTAAATGACATTGAACTGTGGTGTCATTAAAAAGAAAGCGGATTGTTTTTCCTGTTAGATAAGAGATGTCACATCCATCAAAATATTCAGACTGCCTTCACTATAATGCATTAATAAGAAAACGCTTATCTAGTTTTTATTTTACATGCTGCTCTGATCCAATTTTTCCTTTAAGAGACGTCACGGCCACTGGACTGCTGAAAACATCTGGTTTGTCAAGCTTTTCCTGCTGGACTGAGCGCCAGCATGAAGCCTGTCTCGTGATTGGCCAACGCCACACACTCTGCTTTTAAACATCTTATAAGTTCACTGTAAGCCACACTGTGTGACAGGCAGCTAATAAGGAGACACCAACTTGACGTGGAGGATTTATAACTGCAGCGTTTTCAGACGTGTGAGGATATGTTTACTGATTTCAGACTGAGCTGCAGTTCCTCAACATGTGACATCGCTCTTGATGCGATGACGGTTCGTCTGTTTGGTTCAGTTTTAGCACAACGGTGCCAGTATGACATTTAACAACACATCATTCCATGTTGTGTTCTTCCTATATTCTTCTTTTGTGGTGGGTTAGTCGTCGTGGGTTTTATCTGAGGTCTCGCTGCAGGACAGAGATGGAAAAGTCTGCTTTGTTTGGGGAAATGTGAACGCACCAAACGAATTGTGATTCGGAACAAAGAAGTGGACTCGGTCCGCCAACAAACGCAGGTCTCGGTCCATTTCAAGCGAACCAAATACAGGAAATGGACTACAAAAGGTAGTCGCTTCCTGCATTTGGCGTAGCATTGCATTGTGGGTAAATACATAGCGATGGCATAAAGAGTCCTCTGCTTCGTCTGTTGTTCATACTGCAGCCATGTTGCAGTATATTTCTGCAGTATACTTCCATAGGACAAAAAAAAAAACAAAACAGCGATAGTTTCATCTCCATGTTTAACTCGCAATCGAGTTTTCTTGTTCACTCGGGTCTTAATCTCTTGTTCGCTAAATACTAGGGCTGCTCGATTATGACAAAAATTATAATCACAATTATTTTGACTTAAATTGAGATCTCGATTATTTCACACAACTATCCAATATTTCTAAACAACGCTGCGTGTCTTAGGTGTTCTAGACTCCGTGTCGTGCATTATAACGTCTAATGGACGGTTCAGAGTTGTTTAATCTGCTTTTACCGCTTATATAGGAACTATTTCATGTTGGCCTCGATGTACGTTTTATACCAAACAACCGCTGTCAGGCTACAGCGCGTTTCTCTCATTCACCTGTTAAAAGACAGCTGATCAGAACCAGCTGATTAACACGTTGCTATGGTAACGCCCCATAATGGAGGGGTATTTAACTCGCCGAACCATGTATAGGAAAATAATGCAGCCAGTTGTCACTGACAATGGCATAAACTATGTTTAGGTGAACTTCCACAACCTACTGCAGTTATTCTACATTGACCTGCAGCCGGAGCCGACTGAGACTGGCCGCCTGGGAGTGCTTTAGGACGGGAGAGGCTCCCGCTGCTCCTTCCTTACAGTAACTGCAGAACAATATGTGCCTTCAAGTCAGTCGCCAAAACACCAGAAAGGTCTCTAATAACTCCAGTAAAAGTTGCTAGATTTGTCGCTTGTCGGTTTTAACAAAAAAGTCGCCAGATTTAGCGAGAAACTCGCAAAGTTGGCAACAGTGTCTGAATGAAAGCAAAGCGGCTGTGAGAGGAGTTTACAGCAAAGCGCTGCAATGCCAGAGACGCTCGATTAGCAGCTGAAGACAGCAGGAGAGGAAACTGCAAAGAAAAAAATAATTGCACCCTTTTATTTTTATGATCGTTGAAAACCCAGATCGTAACTGAGATTAAAATCTGATTAATCGCCCAGACCTACTAAATACTAGTGCAGCGCCACCTTTGGTGAGAATGGGAATATATTATTCTAATGGATTTGTTCATCTGACCAAAGAGCAGCGTGGATCCGATCTTAGTCCGCATGGATAAACCCCTCGTCCCCAATCGGACCGGGTCTAGCGGACTATCCTGATGTGAATGCACCCTAAATGTTTCTCAAACAGCTCATTGTTAAGTTCTACACAAGACTGTTAATGACCCGTGTTTTTAATGTGTGTTGCAGCAGGGAAACAACTGAAACCTGCCAGGAAATAGTCTTCAAGGTTCGGAGATGTTGATCACTAGAGTTCAACATTTCTTTCTACAATCAGAAAAATATAGAAAGTTCTCTGTGGGACTAGGTGGATTACAGTACACGTGAAAAATACTTGGTTCTGTATGTTGGGAGTAAATTTTACCGATCTGAATAAATATCCAAGTTTAACTACAGGTTTACTGAAGGCAGAAACTGGTCAGTGAGAAACAAGGAATTTCAAATCAAACTAAACTTTATTTAAATAGCGCTTTTTGTACAGATGCATTGCAAAGTGCTTTACAAGATAAAAACAATTTCACACTTACGCACACACACGCAGCCCAAACCCACAACCTAACCCTTCCCATAACCCTCCTAATCAGTTTATGCTACAGATCAGTGCTGGTAGAAGACGCTGATTTTAAATTGGATATTATAATGCAGTGTTTAAGGCAGATCAGACAGCAGATTACAGTGAAAAAGGACTTGTGAACAACTCTGCATCAGATACTCCAACAGGCAGGCTGTGCTAACAGACATATCCGTTGCTTATTCCAGACTAATTACATGTCTGGTCCATATGTCATCTCAACCTGGTCCACATCGGTTGCAGGAATTTGCTGGAACAACGAATAAAGAAGTTTCCCTTAAAATAAAAGTAATTTTTGATATGATATAAAAAATATAATGAGATCAGCTGCACCGTTTGGAAAATTCACCTTTAGTGAACCTGAACTTACCAGGTATCTGTGGCGAGTTATCAGCCATTTTAATTAGGATTCACAAACTTAAAAACTGATAAAAAATATATATATATATATATCTGGGTGACCTTTTTTTATGTAACTTTATCTTGTTGTTGGCCAAATTTTACATCTATTAATGCAAAGCATTCAAGACCAAACCCTGTAGTGCATCTTCTAAAAAGAAAAAAGGCTTATTTTTGTACTCTGTCTTCCTCCTACAATAGAAAAGTCATAAAAACAGTGTCTCTATGTTCCAAATTCAATGGCTTTTTATGATTTGGACATGCTTGTTGATGTCTTATCACTGACATTATGTAAAACCTTGGTGATATTTAATGACCTGTTCTTAACTCCCGGTTGTGTGAATGTTATTTTCTTTGGTTTTCTATGTTGTAAAAGATTTTTAATAGACATGAAAAGCAATTTTCTTGCAGGATAATCCTTTTGAGTTTCTGACAGTGCCAGAAACAGTTCTTGGAAGTCTTTTGTGGGGTTTGATTTCCCATCGTCCGATGTGGGACTGCTGTTTTTAGCCATGTTTGAAGAAATATCCATGATTGTTTCATGTTGGTCATCTTTCATCTGGAAGAGACGGAAATGAAATCGGCTACGCTGAGACGGAGCAGCTCCGTTCCACTACATTATTATTAAGCAGCTGAGCTGTCAGAGCAGAATGGTCGAGAGCGGCAGATGTCGAAGTGCAGTGTTTCAGCAGAGAAACACTTTGTAAACTTTGACCTGTGGAAAGCTAGTCGATGGATATTATGGGCATTTTAAGAAATGATTTGGTCATGAACTGTAGGGCTGGTGTCTTTATGTCCTCTAGTGTCCATGCTGAAGCAAAACCCCTGAGGCGCCTCTCTGGCCTTTGTGCCTCGGAGGACGTCAGAGCTGCCTGTCAGTGTGACGCTCCTCAGATGGCCATGTTTACTGCACTCCAGAGTGAGTATTTACTGCAGTCGACAGGCCTGGCAGACCCCACTGTCACAGCAAATGGTGCTGTTGGGAAAACAAACAGTTGTAATGAGATTATATCTGTCAATGAGACTGCTTCAGTCCAAAACACAAGTAGAAAATGGCTAACAGAGCTTGGTGAGTTACAGAAATGCACCTTTGACATTTTGCTTTTGGTGCATTTTAGATGTTGAACGTGTCTAATTGATGGAGATGCTGTTTGTTCTATCACTTCCATGTCTCATCGGAGCAACTTGATGGAGTGACTTGCATGCTTAACCTGAAGTTTGATGATTTAATAGTCTTCCTAGAAGAAATGATGTAAACCTGGTGTCGGAGAGAAGGCTGACACTCGATTATTCATGTCTATAGCAGTGCGTACTCTGACTCTTAGACAAAGCCTCAGCTAAAATGCTGACGCTGCTGCTGATTTTTGTGGGGATAAAACAACAACAACAAAAAAAAAAAAAGACAACGCCTCGCTAATCTGCAGATTTGAGCAAATCAGGGAATTTGTCAGAATGAAGTTGTTTCCGTTATCATGGCTACATCCTGATGTGGGCGAAGATAAGGTGTTGCTAAGTCCACTGAGGAGGATGATGTAATTTCCAGTGGAGCATGCTGCTCCTCTCCCTCCCCCTCTCTTCCACCCTGTTTCTAGGAGAGTAGATAGTGTGAGAATGTGTGTGCAGGCATGTATGCGAGCGCTCACCTTCATGTCTCTGTATCCCTGAGAGCAGTAAGGAACAGGATGAATTTTTAATGAATAGCAGCGTGGCTTCTCTTTGCTCTCTCAGATCGCTTTCCAGGACAGGGTGTCTCTCATGATCATAGCAGCATGCACGCAGGCAGCGCGAGGCGAGAAAAAGTCACACACATTCACAAGTGAACACACTTTCACCTGGAAATGACTGCAGATGTTGACTGCACGTAAATGTTTTTAACTTTCTTCTCTGCTCTGTTGATACAAGCAACACTTGTGTGTCTGTAAGCTGACTTGTATTGTGTGTGTGTGTGTGTGTTACTTTATTACATCACCACCACGAGAGCTTACACTGTGCCGGTCCTTTGTGTGACGCATGGACAAGTTGTGAAAATGGATCTTTTATTTATCCACAGTGTTTTTCATTCCACTCGCTGCAGGCCAGCCGAGCCACAAAGTCGTCACACAGGGTTGGAATACTGAAGGCCACACACCTGAGAACGGAAATGATGGAGCATTAAGGCCTTCATTTCCAAACCACAAGTAAATTGATCACTGAATAAATCTTGTTGGTGTTGGTTTTTTGTGGATTGATGTCAATTTAAATGAAATTACAACACATAAGAAATGTGATAATGAGAAAAATGAATGAGTCATTTGAAAATGGGTACAGACAGTGAAAAGATGATATGTTAACAAAAAGAGAGGATGCTGTGAGATTAGAGAAGCACCACTGAACGTTGATAGATTTTTCTAATTACAGCTAATTCAGCTTTCATATTGCTTCCTGCCTCTTCTTTGAGCTCTTTCCAGCTTTTAAAAGTCAGTCCAGTGTTGACTGCTGTCTTGTCGCTCGCTCTTCTAATCTCACTTCCTCGACCAATGTTGTGTTTTGTGTGTTCAAACGGCCCGCATTGATATCCTCAAAGCAAATCTCAGCTGTTTTGATCCAGGCTAGGGAAAAGAAAAAGGTTGCGAAGTGTGTTTCCTCAGGATGCTGCTAGGCAACAATGGCTGCAGGAACATCCATAATAAATGTCACTGTGCCATCAAAACAAACAAGAAACATATTTTTAAGGTCAGAAAGTTGCATTGTGCTACTTTAAGAAGAGGAATTGAAAACAATCATTGGTGTTATTCAAAACCTTTAAAAGATCAATACAAGTCTTGACTTCATTTAAGCATAAGTCAAAATATGTCAAAACGTATGAAGTTGCTCATATTTTTTTTTTTTAAACACTCAGAAACAAAGAATCAGGATAAGATATCAGAAAATTGCCTCCTCTGTTGTAATGAAATAGTTAGCTTCATAAAACTTTAGTTCTACAAATTAACACTTTAAAGCAGAGGTTGGTCATCTTGGGAAGAAATCAAAGTTGTCTCATAACCTGTATGTTCTCAAAGGCTGGTTAACCAAAGCCGGTGTAACAGTGACCAGATTAACACCGTATAGACTGTCGGTTCTTTCATTTTGCTTTGTAGACGATGGGGAGAGTTTTTGAATTTGGGAGATGGTGACTGTTTCAGGACATATAATAAGTTATTTTTATTCACATTGCCACATTCTGTTGTTATACTGCTGCTGTTTGTTTAGGAAGTAAAGTGGTCATCCACTAATTGGAAGGCCGGTGGTGGTTCAATCGCTGGCTTCCCCAGTCCACATGTCAAAGTGCCTTCAGGCAGGATATCAAACCCAGCATTGCCCCCGATGCATTCAGCACTGTGTGAGTGTGTGTGGTAGAGATATACGCTCAATACACAGTAATAGTGTCACAATAAAATTCACTGTGGACGTGTGTATGTGTCTGATAAGGACAGTTTTTCTCCTTTGAAACTAAAAGGTGAAAAAGGAATTTTGTTCATAAAAGCAAAAACTAACAGACTGCAAGGCACGATTGTTTTCCTTCAGTTCAAGTAGCAAACCTTAAATTAAATCTAAACTGGTTCATGAGGAACTAATGACGACATAATCAGACAGTTAACAGGAAAAAGAAGAGCGTAGTAGAATATATACTAGCAGTGGTCATCATCTGGTTATGTGCAGGTACAGGGTAACGAGACAACCAAGCACAGGCATAAAGCGCAACAGAAGAGGTAACAAACACAAAAGTTAACAGGAAGTAAAGCTTGACAAAGACTTGAAAGCAAAACGTGAAAATCCAACAGCAGGACAGAAAAATAAAGAACACACTGAAATATTTCTTCATATCTCTAAATAATCAGCCACCAAATCCAAAAAACCAAGTCCAAATATATGGAAGAAAAACACACAGCTAGTGAGACGGAAACATAGTCAAGGAATAAAACAACAAAAAGCAGAAAACATGAGATTTTGATTTTAAAAAAAGTTCTTCTTTTAATGTTGTGCTTTTGGGTTTTTTATTTTTATCACCTCAGGCACAAAATAAAACAAAACAAACAACGTTTTCTGTGTTTTTATTTAAAAATATTTTAAAGGGCTAAATAAACTAAATTTATTCTTGATTTGTCCCTTATTGGCTACTGTAGGATCATTCTAAACAATAGAAAGATGAGGAAAGCGGTTTGTTTGGACGGTTTTTTTTCAACATATGTTTGAAACAAAAAACACTATTTATCACATTCATGATATGGATGTGTGAAGTAGCAAGGTTCATGGAAACCCATATGAAAAAGACCCAGAAGTTTCCTAATCATTTCACATTTCTATTCAGCAAGTTTGGATATTTTCATTTTGACATGCACGTCATGCGTTGCTTTAGGATTTCACGCTTGTCTGGTGTTGGGAGCATGAACATTATTCTGCATCTTATATCTTAGAACTAAGATCATGAACGTGAGCAAGCTCCACCCAAACCCCATCCAAACCATCCACCAACTGGTTCAAACAGAGATTTAAACCAGTAACCCTGTAAATCCTGTAATTGTTACTATGGGCAGGTTTTAGAGCAAATTAGTGGAGGTACTTCTTCAGCAACTGGCTCAAAATGAAGTTAAAGGTTCATTTATACCAGTCCCTCTTAATCAAATCCTTGTTTTTTTTTTTCCTGAGTTTACAACACTTAACTTCCACAGATATTTATTCTTCATTTGATCTTATTGTACCGCACAGATATGATGTAACACGGTAGTTGTCATAAGTACTTGTTACTGTGTTCTTTCAACTTAGTATTTACCATTAGTTTCTTTTCTTCAGCGCTACTATGAAGAGCCCTCAGTTGAAACAAAAGCAAATATTTACATCTGCTTTGGCATCTCCGTCGGAGTATTTTTGCTCATGCTTGTTTGATTTCACGGCCTGTCCCCGATGCTGTATTCATGCCCTTCAAATGTCACATGCCAAAAATTGACATTTGCTGATTTGTTGTACATATTTCATCGCTCTAATTAACTGTATAGAGTCAGAGTGTGTGTAATTCTCAAACAGCAAAATGTAGGTCACACTCTTCTCCAAACGTATTCTGTCAGAAATGTGCTCATCGTTTGCAGAGGGACAGGCTCGTCAGTGCAAACGCTAACCTTGTACAGGCCACATGCAGGCTTAATTAAAACGATTACCCAACAGAATTAACTGCCAATCAGACAGCCTGTCATCTTCTCCAACACGACCCCCTTCAACTGCTTCTCAGAGGCCACAGTATTAAACTTCCGTGGCAGCAGCTGCATGGGATTTAACCAAAGGAGAAAACACGGAGAAGGATGGGAATCGAAAGAGGCAGTGAAGAATCGCGACGGAGAAAACTGTGTGCAAGACAATGTTTGTCTTATACCAAGTTGTTAAATGGAGGGGGGGTACTGGGGTGGGTTGAAAGCACACACACACACACACACACACACACACACACACACACACACACACACAGTGTAGCATTTACATAGGTGTAATGAAACAGGGAAATGGATGAATGCCTGCCTCCATCCATCTCACCATCTTGCCTGCCCTCCCTCGCCGCCATCCCTACTCTTCCTCCCCATCCTCTTCCCAGCATGCCACGCTGCTCGCCGCTGCAGCAGGGCAAGAGATGACATGTGGACACTCAGTGAATTGCCAATCGCCACCGAGAGAGGGAGAGAGACTGAGAGGAGGTGGTTTGACGCATCCAGACTGCAACCATTGCCTTTTTTTTTTTTTTCCTACATTAAAGATTAGAAAAAAAGAACTGCAGAGAGGCACCACACTGAATACAGGATGTGCCCCCCCATCCTCAACACACACACCTCTCTCCTGCTTCACTCTCCAAGTCGCCCCCACCTCACCCTCTTGCTTCTCTGACCCTCTCTCACACAGCCTCACCCTCTCCCTCCCTCTCGATCTCTGTCTCCCTCACAGGAGGAGAAATCAATAGCCACAAATTAATCATTCTGCCACAGGCAGACCGAGGGGGGAGGTTGCTGGACAGTGGAGGGGGGCAGAAAGCGGAGAGGGGCATTTAGGAACCTGCAGAAAGCTTTCTCGCGAAGATCTCACAGACTCTGCAGGTGTGATGGAAGAAAAGCAACAGAACTGGCGTTTGAGGTTATTTAAAGTTGTGATTGTGAAAGCTGACTTGTCAAGTGTGAAGCTTGTTGCTCAGGCTGGTTGCCAAGTTACAAAATCTGGTGATGCTGATTTAATAGAAGGTATAGCGAAAGTTTAGAGGCCACACATTGCTTATGAATGTGGACGTGGTTGCCAAGTCTGAAGCCATTTAAATGCCTTCAGACGTTATACCGCTGATCGCCTCTTGGGGCGGTCTCAGAAACACCTCTGCTGTCCGCAGACTGCCATTCAACAAGTAAAAGTGTGTCTGATTAAATTAATTAAAGTGGCTTTAGCCAAAATGGCACCTTCTGATTTGTTTGTATATAATCAGTTATTCATTTTATTTGCAATATTATCCAAATGCAGTCAAAAATAAAAAGATTTGGCTCAAAAAACACAAAAAAGTGGTCATATTATGCACTTATTTAGTGAGGAGTAAGCAGACCATTAGCAGTGTTCAACACTTCAGCTTCCTTTTCCAAGTTGTCACATGTTTAGTAAGGAATTAACAAGGAACTCTTCACACTGGCTTCAAATGTAAATGTCTATTTTGGGCATAAAAGGTTTCCTGAGCTGGACATGCATTATAGTGGTAACACAAACAAATTTTTAAAGACACACTGCAGAACTTTTGCCATTTTCCCCTTCACACATCCCCTATCGACAGCTAATACAGCATACTAGCTGACCTGTTAACTTTTGCTGAATCAGCTACATTGCATTTCAAAAGAGCCTGTGTGGTTTTTAGCTAAAAGCGAAACTCTGCACAACGTCACACAGCGTCCCGGATGAAAACGTTGTATAGTGCAGCATCGGGATGCTGCTGGGTAGCAACAGCTCCAGAACTGCACATGATAGATGTCACTGTGTCATTGAACAAGTCCAGGATTTTATGGTCAAAAAGTTACGTAATGCGTCTTTAAAGCTTTTTGCAATGAAATGTATTTTCTTTTGTATTTTAACACCACTCCATGATAATTCCCAAACCTCAACCAAGTAGTTGTAATACCTAACCTTAAATTCCTTTTTGAACAATGTAGTGTATTTCTTTCAAAGGAAGTCAAAATAAAGAGTGTGGGAGAACAAGGGAAGTTAAAAAAGTTGATGCAGTTGAAATGTGTTTTAATAGATGTCACATGTCTGGGTGCAGGATTTATTTCCCTCTCCTTTTCATAGATTCATGCCCATTTTTGGTAAATGCGCACTACCAAACTATATTAAATTGTCAGCATTTACTATCTGCAGGGTTGTTGCACCATTTTCCCCAGAAAATCGCACCTCTAAAATTCTTCCCTTTGCATCCAAAACTGACAGTAGAGGGGTCCCCCTGTGGGCTGAAAATTGAAGCCTGGGGCTCTTGACCAAGCAGTAGTATATTAAAAGTTCAACATTTTTTGACCAGACCACTCACAATATGGTAATACATGTTTTGCAATGTAGCGCTGGATCTTGTCCCAAAGTCGGGAACCCCTTCTTTAAAAGACACTAAAACTTTCTTTCCTCTACTCAGTCATTGTATCACAATGAGTCCACACCTCCATTAACACCTCCAACCACATTCAATGTAATTATCTATCAGTGTTGAATGTATGAAATCCATGGCACTAAGAGAAGCTTCAGTTCTACTATGGTACTAGTGTCAGCGACTAGTTTAGGCTGGAATGAAGAGTGATGCAGGAGTTTACACTTCTTTCCAACAACAATACAGGGTCAAAAACAGTTTAGCACATAATTTATTAGGTGTTTGGTTTCTATGCAATGGACTGCCAGTTTTTCAGCATATGACTTGTGTGATTCTGCAGCTTCAGCATGTTCAGATGAAACAGACTGGGCCCAATATGATGCTAATGTTCAACATTCTGTGAACAAACCAAATGAGATGCATTTGAAATCGTAAAAATAGGAATCTCTTAAGCTCTGTGGCTGATAGATGCACAGAAGTCACTTTTCATTTTTGTTTTCCCAAAGCACTTCCATTTTATGACAAAGCGTTTGATGTATCTTAAAATGAGGGCTGAGACTTCATAAAATAAAAGTGAACAAGTCTGCGTTTTAGTGCGCAGATATATTGTCAGACAATTCAATTTGTTATCCAAGGCAGAAAGCAGCTGTCTCGTAGTGCTGGAACTTGTCTCTCCTGCTGATGTGCGATGTCGGGTTGAGCTACCTCAGAGAACTTACTGTAATTGGCAGAGATGGGAAAGGTGACTTTGACGGTGTGAGCGTGCATTTTCCGATTCCCAACCGTTATCTCAGCTTTTTAAATTGGAGCTCGGCTTCAGTGGAAAAGCTCAGATATCCTTTGGAAGAATCATCAAAGTCAGCGTGGCGTTTGCTGCAGATGGAACAGCTCCAGCTTGATGACATCATACTCTGGCTCACAGTGAGACGGGTTCATGATCACAAATATTGATCTAGCCGTCCAAAGCTATGGGAATCATGTGAATTTGTAAAAGGAATAATGTTCCCACTTCAGAGACATCCAAGACGAGACGTGTAAGGGGAGCATGTCATGGGACTATAGCGTTAACAGTAAACCCGCATTAGTCATCCGCACAGCTGCCTGAACTCCCACCGTCATATTTACTGCTATTCACATGTAACTGCAGTTACCTCACCTCACCTTACTGGAAATCGCTGCTATAATTTGGAGGATGGGTGGGGGTTGCCACTTGCATCTCTGCAGAGACTTTCTTATCTTGCCTCAATAACCTTATCTGCTAGGTGCTGCTGAGGTCTGCACTTTCAGGAACAAGAGGACGCTGATGGAATTATTTAAATCCGGGGAAAATCTTTGGAAATCCTTTTCTGACAGAAAAATCGGGAAGAAAATTGAAGCTGCTGAAAGTTTCTCTTCAGATATTATCGTGTAATTAAGAGATTCGAATGATACAGAATTAGTTGTTTTACTTTCAACAAATAAATGATTAGTAGCCATTAAGCAAGCTGCTTAAAAAAAGCAATCGATATTCGTGGTTATTCTGAATATCTGGGAGTAGGAAACCCTTCAGACTGTTGTCGAAATATTAATCATGTGTTAAAAAAGGAGTATGCTCCCCATCTGCCAGTTCTCACTCCATTTAAAACGACAAGTACTTTGTTTGCCTGAGGAAAGGCCTCTTTCACTCACACACTCTGTGGTGGTGGGAGTGATTTTTACCCGCTCTGGAGAGGAGAGAAAACAGAAAAGAGTCCAGGATATTTTGCAAAAGAGAGGAGAGCGAGGGTGTTTCAAATAAAAAGATAAATAACAGCGTGCTGGGTGGACACCAGCAACCAGGGTAAAACAAAGAGAGCAAAAGACAAGAAAGAAACTCCATCAGCTCAAATTGAATCAGATTTGAAGGATGTGACAGCTGAAGTGATGGTTTGGTTAACTCGTGAAGAATTAACCATTATTCCATGTTGCGTGGTCGCCATGTTGCTTCGGGAGCTTCTGATTAAAGAACCAGGACTGCCATCTATCCACAACCAACTCTGGTTGATTTTGTTAATGTCTGGTTTATTATAAGCACGAGAAAACAGATCTATCATGGAGCAAGTGAATAAAAGTTGTAGGCTTTTATCCCCACTACGATTCTCTTCTGATGGGAATGTTTTTACGCCTTGCTGAGTTCATGCTACATAAGTGATCTTTAGCAGGTAGTCATGTGCTTTAACCATAGACTGTATATAAAGAGATGGACGGAGCCTCTGTGACATCACCCATAGGTTTCGGAAGAGCAGAATTGAAGCTAGGTGGGTGGTTCCTACCGTCGCCATCTTGGCAGCGTCATGCCCGTCGTCTCGCCCGGAAAATACAAATATGGGCAAAGAGGTGGAGCTGAGAGGGGGGCTGTGAGTGTCATGGTGGATGATTGACATCGAGCGAACTCCGAGCTTTCTGTAGCTAAGAGCTAACTGAGCTAACTAGGAGATAACAGAAGCTAACCAGCTAACGGAGGTAAGCGGGCTAAAGCTAAGTCACGTTGTTAACTGGCTAAAAACCGCGGTTGTTCTACGTTCTTCTTACTTGAAGCCGGAGATCGGTACCTGTCAATCAAAAGGACACGCCCCTAAATATGCAGAATTTTGAGATTAAATTACTTTTAAACGGGCGAGTTAGAAAAAAATTCACTCTCCCCCACAGTTGTCATGAAGGTAAACCTGACCTATAAACCGAAAATGGGTTTTTGAACCAGGCTGTAAACATGTTTATTTCTGCTGTGAAGTTGGTCTTTTTAACATGGGAGTCTATGGGGATTTGCGCTGTTTTGCAGCCCCTAGTGGATGAAGGGGGAACTGCAGTTTTATGCACTTCCGCATAGGCTTCACTTTTTACCGCTGGAGGTTGCCGCTTGGCTTTAACATTTTAAATCTTGACTTATCTGGCCGATCTTTGTCGGGTAGCTCATGAAAACAAGTCTCTTTTTTCCATGGTTAATGCTACACTATGATGCCAGTAGTTTGGAGATTTAATGCGGTTCGCTCATCAGGTTGTTGACGAGAACTTTGCTTTTCTCCACAACTTCTCTCAGGTTTGAAAGGATGACGTGCACTGGCAGCCTGACAGACATCAGAGTTCTCCTAAGATGTTAGATAATTCATCTTGTTTCTACATCAAACTTTAGTTTCTTTTATTGGCCACTTCTGGGTTTGTGTCCCCTGACACTCTCTCTTGTGCTCTCATTTGCTTTGGGCATATGAACATACATTTTCATGTAAATATAAAAGATTATACCCGATGTTTAATTTTCATCTTTGTCCCTAGGCAAGGAGAGGGGACTTAAAAAAAATGTAAAAATGCAACATAATACATAGAAAACAATGCAAGACAACTTTGAAAATGTGTCTAGCTAAGATTGTGTTTAGTTATCTTTTTGCAAATATAGGCCCGAAATGGGACTGTCTTGTTTTAGCCAGTAGTAATCATTGCCAGTACCACCACCACCACAAAGTGGAGTCGATTCACAAAGCTGTGCGCCAACTCCAAGAAAAAAAAAGCAAACAAAAGGAAAACAGTAGAACGCTGTTGTTGTTGTTGTTGGGCTCTAGTAAAAAAGCATGTGTAGCTGTGGGATTTTCTGCTTATGCAGAACAAATTTAAGAAACATGAAAAGCTGAAGACAATCAGCAACAAGGTTCTGTGTGGACTATTTGAATAATGGTCGAACGGTGCTCTGAATCCGGCTGCATATTCAGTCTGAGACAAGATGTGTCCATCAGAGTCCCATTTTGAAGTATTTACACTGAAATGAAAAATTCTTGTTCCTTTGATAGAAACTGTAATGTTGTAGAAATATTAATGCACTCAAATCTTCTACAAGAGCACAATGGCTGCTGACAAGACTGACCTTCTTTAATCTGATATCACACAGTTCCTGTGTACAGATCTTCTCTTGAACACGGACAAGTCCAGTAATAACACAATCTGTTGCTAAAGAGAAGTGTGAAAGCCTCCTCCATATAACTTCCCGCTGACCTCATTGTTTCAGTCTGCTCATGGTCTTAAAGCTGTGTATAGACACGTTCTAGTCAGGGTGGGATGTGTTCCTGAAGCCATGTCTCGTCTATGTTGTTAGTTAACAATGTCAAATTTCCCATAAAAACAGGTTTAGATTTCCTGAGATTTTCTGTTTGCTGCTTGCCTACACAAGCCCACAGAAAGGGAGAATTCCTGGTTGATCTCTGAAAACTTTGCATAAGATCACTGATCACACCTCCTGCCATGTATGGTGTGAGGAGTTCCCAAGCGAGCAGCTGCACCTCCATGGCAAGGATGCGGTCTGACCGGTGCCTTCTCCCGATGCTAATGACCGACCGCCCTGCGTCTCATTCGCCAGCGATACAATACAATACATTCTGTTTTCACTGCAAAGAAAGACTGACATATGAACACAGAATGAGTCATCACCATTGCAGCCAACTGTAAAAATTATCCCTCACTCCCACTCTCATTGAATATGATTATGGCTCTGATATTCAAGCTGCATGGACTGATGCTCGGACAGAGCAGTGCGGAGCGTTTACAGCTCCTCTTAACTCACATCGTCACAGCAGCAGAGAGCGGGTCGTTCTTCATGTTCTTTTTTACATTTAAAATTCCTGAAGAGGTGTGTTATTAAACTTTTATGTCATCCATAAAAACAGTGACAAACTATCAGTGTCAGGTGGCGGGGGCTGGCTTTGGTGCTTATATTCATGTGACCTGACACACTACTGGTGCTACTGGTGTTTGTGTTACTGAGCAGAACTGTATGTTTACAGTTTAGGTATAATGTTGAGGAAATGGACTGGATATGTCCTGTTTTCATTGTTTAAAGAGATGTGAGCGTTGCAAACACATGAATATGGTGGTTTTCATGCAGATGTGTTCTACTTGTCCTGTGAGAGATGAAGGTAAGAGTTGGCAAATGGTTACAGAGCTTTTTGGTAAAGAGAACGAGTATGTGTGCGCTGCTAAGAGCCCTTCTGAAGTGCATTTAACAGGCCAGGGAGGGCAATCATGGCCCCTAACTCTCTGCAAACACACAAGTGAGTCAGTTTGCACTATCAGCCTGCAGTCCGGCTCATTTGAACACAAAACACACAGGCCCGCAGCCTGATAATATAACATGAACAAGACGCATACATGCACGCCCATTCATGTTTCAGAATCTGCTGCGGCTTGTGTGTGTGTTCCTACTTCGGCACAGATAACTAAATTAAAAGGATTTAAGACATCATCTGAGGTAACACTTTTAAGATACAACATCTCCTTGGTTTAATACGCAACCAAAAGTACTGTTTTCCAAAAGCACAAGAAGAAAGCAGATGACAAAAGAAAGTCTTTGAACACATCATTAAGGTCAGATTAAATCAGTAAAAATTCTACGCTCTGAGTTTGTCAAAACTTTGTTAAAACTAGAACCAAGTCAATAAAATGAGCATGGCTCAGCTTTCATGTACTAGTTCCTACTGGTACTAGTACATGTACTAGGAACTAGTACATCTTTCATGTACTAGTTCCTACTGGTACTAGTACATGTACTAGGAACTAGTACATCTTTCATGTACTAGTTCCTACTGGTACTAGTACATGTACTAGGAACTAGTACATCTTTCATGTACTAGTTCCTACTGGTACTAGTACATGTACTAGGAACTAGTACATCTTTCATGTACTAGTTCCTTCTGTACAGACTGTTATTGAATAAATCTATGGTTTAATTCTCCCTCACAGTAGAAGCACATGCAACCCCATATGGATCTGCACAAGTAGAACACATGTAAAAGCTATGTGGACCACGCGTACCACATGTCGTTTTGGAATGTTTCCATGGTGATATGTCAAACTTATATCATCACGTGAATTCTGTGGTTTTCTATGGTTACGTGGCATGTTCTTTTAACATGTAAAGCATAAAATTCACATGTACTTTATGTGTGATATTGTAGGATTCACATGATACTTTACACAGGTTTTATATATGATTAACTGGGTTTCACATGTGAATTAACATGGGTTCACATGCTAATATATTGCATAGGCTTCACATGTGACTCCATATGTTTTCACATGCAGTTATATGGCTTTATTTTAACATTTCATGAGTTTTATCTTTGAATTTACATAATATTCCCATGATCATATAGGTTGTACATAATAAGAAGAAGAAGAAGAAGAAGAAATTTTAGCTCTACATTGGCTCTGCATATACTAGAGATGTTCAATTTTTTTTCACATAATGAGCCAGAAAATATGCTTTTGGAGGCGTTTTATACAAAATGAGATTGGGGGAGGGATCAAGTGTGCTTTGTATGATCAGGTGTGCGCTTATATAGGTTTGCCAAACTCTTCGATGCTGTTTTTATCATGTAAAACACTTTGCGTTGTTTAGATATAGATAGATATACAAATCAAATTTTATATGTTTTTTTATAACAAAACATTGGCCTCCAATGCTTCGGCTCCAGCAGGGCAGCTGGGAGGGGTTAAGGGCCTTGCTCTAGGGCCCACAAGGCTCACATCTGCCTAGAAACCCATAAATATACGTCTTTCACTGGGATTGTGTGGGTTTCATGCAAGATTTTTTACATGGGTTTCATTTGTTACCATGAAAACATTCCAAACCACACGTTTCCCAAAAGTAGCATATGTGTTTCACATGTGCAACGCCACATGGGATCCCATGTGAAAGGTGTATTTTCTGCAAGAGGGTACACTGATTGGACTTCACCATTTTACCGTTTGTTAATCCGTCAAACTAAACCGTAATGGAGCTGTCAAACAAAGCTGTTATTCTGATATACTGTTGGTTATTATTTTCTGTCAAAGAAAGGACAACATGGGAAAAAAAACAACCAGTAAATTAAACTGTAACAGCAGCAGCTCCTTATTATTCCCCTCGTCTCGGTGTGTGGCTCACTACTCATACAGTAATCATTATATTCCAGTGAAACAGCTGCATCGACTGCATTTGATTTGTGATCTTTTATAGTCACGCGTAAAATTAACCCCCCCCTCCTCCCCGAAGATCCATCCTATAGTGTTCCTGCTGTTATTAATGGCGGTCGGGAATCCAGTTGATTTAAATAAAAGTGCAGCACGTTTGTAAGATCAATGGGCAGCTGTTTTGAGAGAGAATTTATAACCACCGAAGACCATCCTGCTGTGCTCACTGTGCAGATTTTACGCTGATACCATGAACTCACTTTCAGGGGCTTGTGATATAAATCACGGGTAAAAGGGCGGCAGCGAGGTCAAATCATTTAGGATTTCATCACAGCCAAAGAGTTGCAGCTACATTATCATCAGCAGAGCAGGAAGGTGAACAATCTGCTCAGATCCTCCTGCTGCTGCCAGTTTATTAAACTGAGCTGAATTGACTGTGATGTTTTCCAGACTGTGGATATAAACCTGAGGTGAGGAAGTTTAAAGGACGCTTTGTTCTCCTGCACAGCTGTTAGCTTTACCGCTGACTCAGAGAAAGAACTTCACATGAAAAGAGCATTTCGTCACTCCTATTTCAGATCAACGCTAATCATCATTTTCAAAGGCTTTCTGATTAGTTTCAGCCGACCTGAGGAGGAAAAAAGTGACGGAGGTGAAGCTACAATGCTGATCGCCGTTTTGTTTCTGAGGTTGATAAAAAGTGTGTTTTGCAATGACATTGACTGAGCTAGACATCTTGACCCGAGCATGTGAGGCTGGTTTGATCAAACATGTTGAGTAAAGTTTGAGTAAGGCAAGTCTCGGTTGGGAGAAGAACCGTTGTAATTTCATGCTCTGATTAATTCTCCAATCAAATTGTTTGAGAAAACTTTATGATGTGAGGCCCATTGCATGGTTGCATGGTTGCGCTGACAGCTAGCGGCTAAAATTACAAATTGCAACCAAATAACACCGACTTTCTCTTTATCTGATGGTTGCAAAAACTGGTCACCTGGAAACAGTTGCAGCACCTTTGAACAGAAATTTCACATTCGCTCTTTGACACAAATATATTCTCCTTTTTGCAACGGAGAATCGTAAATGTTTCATGCTGAAAATTTAAGTAAATGACCTGTAAAACACTTAAAAATCTAAATAAAAATAAATCATCATTTTGTTTCAATTTGCCAGAAAATAATAATAATTTCTATTGATCGTTTGATTAATATAAAAGTTAAGAAAAATGACCGAGTTGTTTTTAGACGAGTCCTTAAAGTGGAACTATTATGTGCATTTCAGGCTAATTTATTTTTATTTCTGAGACCAGGAGGGCTGGGATTGATCGAGTTATTGTCACAAATGGCTTTATTTACTTCAGACCGACCCTCTCCGTAGGTTGTCAGATCAGCCTGTGGGCAAAACGAGTGGATTGAGACTCTTCCGCATTAAGCCCCGCCTCCCGCCACTGCACTACATCAGGAACGCTCACCGCACCTGCTTTCGCCGTCATTGTAACATCTCATAAACAGAAGGATTAGGCTCATATAAACTCAATAAAAAAACCAAAATACAATGTCAACACATAGCATACAGCCCTACATGTTGGAACCTGAATCAGACCCTGAAAACGAAGTGGAAAACAGCAACCCACAGCAGCAGGATGTCTCTCTTTGGTAAGAGCGACATTTGCTGGAACTCAAACTCAAACATGCATTTAGGTGATAAAAAAACAGTGCCGTTCACATGTCTGATGAGGATTCAACACTGTAACACTGCTGAAAGCTCAGAAAACTCCAAATACCAGAATAGGACCCCTTTAAACTGTGACATTACTCTACAGCAGGGATCCTCCATCCTGGTCCTTGAGGGCCCGGCTCATGCAGGTTTTAGAAGCTTCCCTGTTGCAACACACACACACACACACACACACACACACACACACACACACACACACACACACACACACACACACACACATACAGGACAAAAGCTCTTGAGGACCAGGATTGAAGAACCCTGAACAGCTTGACTAGTGGAAGATCATTTATCTTGTTTTCTCTCTAAATATCTACACTGTTCGGTCAGTAACTCAGTAATGAATAAGATGTCTGTCATTTCCCACCTTTTTCCCCTCATTTCACTTGAAATGATGCAAAAAATAAATTGCATTCTCTTTTTTTTTTCTCTGCAGACCAGTCATCTCACATTTGCAGCACATGCCATGGTTGTCTCATTAAAAATGAATCGCGTGTGTGCTCAGGTGTGTTTTGTAAGATAAATCGTGTTTTTCAGCCCGGTAGCATGTTGCCGTGGCCTCAACTGGACGAAGCTTTTAAGCTCATGCCAGTCCATTAATTCAGATCTGAGGGATTAGACGGCAGTTTGCTGTGGTGCAGCGCTGTGCTGCAGGCAGGACTCAGCTCAGTCCTGCAGAGCGGACGCTTTAGGTCCTACAGCGGCGTGGCAAGCACACCTGATGGTTAGTTTAGCTCTTCTTACAGCTCTGCCTCCTGCCCAAACAAACCCTTCAGCACTTGTTTTCCTGAAGCTGAACAAGAGCTCGTAAAAAGGCTGCTGTTGAGTGTGTGCTGCTCTTTTATGCTGTTTTCATGTAGTGCACATAAGTCTGGTAATTGTTTGTAGGATCTTATTAAGAATAAATGAGCTAATTTGTTTTGCAGAACTGCTCAGTGCAGTGATCAGCTGCAGAGATTTTTCTCCAGGTAAATGTTTGTTTTGTTTTTAGTAACAGAAGTAATTTAGGTAAAAGCGTCCTGCTGCCTTTATACCCAGAAGCTTTGCTTTGTTATCCCTTTTTTAAGTGATGCTGTTTAATGTTTTCTGCTCAGTTTCCTCACTCAGATGGAGGAAAGATTTAGAGAAATCTGATAGATTTTGTCCTTAGTTTTGAATACACACATTTATTAGAAAGAGCACTACAGCTGACTGATTCAGCTTTGCTCCAAGTTCTTGCTGCTAAGTCATCATACAGCGAGGCTTATTATTCCTGAAGCATGTGTTTTGGATGCGCAGGGTCTTGTAAACTTAAAGAAAAACAGTCAGGATATGTGTTGCTATGGTAATGGGGTTAATATGTGCAATGCTTTCCACAAAAAAACTGATTTTTGTTAAATGAAGTGCGGCTTTCATGCCAAATGTGAAAAGATGGAGGGAGATCTTGCATCACCAAGTTGAACTCTACGTCCATTGTGTCACTTTGCAGCATATTTGCAGTGGAGAAATGAAAAGAGTTCAACTTTTTTGACAAAGTGTTTGACTTTGTGACTAATTTTTGCAACAATTTCATGCATCAGGGAGATCCACTGCTGAATATTTGATTTCATATTGAACAGCTAAAAGAATCGTCTGAATAAGAGAAAGCCTCCTCTCTATGTTATAAGAACAGACTTTTTTTCTTTTTTTTTTTGCATTTGATTGATATGAATCAGCGTTTACATCACAGAAGACAAGTAGAGGACAAGCAAGCTATTAAGACTGATTGTTGTAAGTGACTCTCTTTTCGGTTCCATCATAATTGGTGAATTTGCTTGATACCAGCCTGTGAATGAGTCAGCGCAGGCCAGTTCAGAGCATCCTAATTTTCACTCCAACGCTGAATTTTCATCATTTTGCACCCGGCTTCACAGATTGGCAACGAGTAAGAAATGCATGATCATGTTTACCCATCTGCTTGTACAAGTTTATTTCTGCTTTCCGTGTTTACTCACCTTCCTGTAGTTAACAAGCAGTTTTTTGGGGGGTTTTTTGTTAAGACCTAAACTGTTTTAATTACCCGTTTGTCTAATTTTTACACCACCTATAAAATTATACTCCTCCTGCTGCACAAGCAGTGCTGACAGTTCAAGCGTCTTTATCTGCAACCAAATGTGTTTTTTCACTAAAACACACAAACAGGTGGTGTCAGAAAGGATTTCTTCTTCTGTAGTTGAAGTCAGGCTTATTGTTACTTTTTTCACATGTCAAACAAGTTGTGTTTGTTTTTATAGGATCAGTAGATGCAAACCACATGTGGAGCTGATTACATGATTGCAACTGATGTAGGTGCAGTGTTGTTATTATTGTTGGGTGTTTACATCCTGGGAATGCCTTTCCTTGTGGGGGCTGCTGAGGGATTATGGCAAGAACTAACCAGAAGGCTGTGACACACTCCGCTGTGGTGACGGTGACTCAGTGATGCTCCTGTTCTGGGATCTGTGAAATCTCATCCTTCCCTTTGCTGTGATCTGTGCACTGCTCCGAGACCTCACACATCCTGGGGTTTCCACACCAGGACATCCCGGCCGAGACGCACAGATGGACCATAAGCCAGGAGAAATCCCTCCCACAACCTGACACGTTTCCCCAGCAGACGGCTGCTGATTCTCTTCCCATCTTTGCTCATGAAACAGCAGAGGAACAGGCAGAACGTCTGATGTAAAACAGTTCACTTACAAAGGAATATGAACCAAGGTGCAAAGTTCTTCAACTGTGGGAGAGAAAAAGATGTTGAGTTTGATCAGAAAATTAATCCTAATGAATTGTTTACATCAGTCTGACATAGAAACTTATAATCTATTCCAGTAACAGACTTGATTTCACTGTTAATCACTGTCTTAAATGGCACATTTAGATAATCATAAAGATTCATGAACATAATCATGATAATAAAAAATAAATAAATAAATAAAAATCTGATAATGAATCTACCAGGAAAATCTCTGTCTGTAACGTCACTGCTCCCAATCACTCCCAATCTGTAGAATTTGGTGCTCCTTCCTGCAGTGTGGCAGGAAATTTGTTAATTGAACACTTTGCACTAATTAAATTTTTAATACTGGTCAATGAAATGGGGAAAAGAAAAGAAGACGAGGTTAGCTTAATGGAAGGGTTACCATTTCAGCTCAATAGTTTAATGGAGTGTCTTCCAATAAATACGTAGCTGTAGGAGAATAAAATAACTTGAATCAGTTATATCTTAGAAACGGCATACTTATAAGTCTGGTGTTGCTGCCCCACCTATATCCACCCGGATCTCCTCCTAACCCAGATGGAGAGCAGGTTTTTGCCATTTTAGATTTTTAGATGCATATTATCCTGCAGTTTCCAGCAAATTCTCTGGCAAATATGTGCATTACTTATCTGGTATTAGCTTTTTAAGCTAATACCAAAACAAACAAGCCCACATTGGGAGGGTGAAGGGGTTAAAGTGCAACAAATTACTGCAGGATTTGACTCAAGCATGAGTTGTTGTTGTTCTTTTTTCATTTTAGATTAATTTAAATAAAGGTGTGGTTGTTCTGAGTGTAAGAAAATCAGAAAAAAAAGTGAAATTCTTTATGAATTTCAGTCATGAAGATGAATGAAGTATCTATCTACCTAAACATTAGTGTTAACTAGACACGAGAATCTGTTAGTAGAGTTTAATGCAGGCATGAGAAACAAGTTTCCTTGCAGAATATTTACATTTGGTGTGCAGCTGTGTTCAGATTCAGCTGACAGACCTTTTCTCTTGGTGTGCCATTATTTTTAGCTTCTGTTGTTCCATCAGCTGTGGGAATTTCTACACATATGTAACTTAAACATCTGTAACTTCATTCATTCATTCATTCATTCATTCATTCATTCATTCATTCATTCATTATCCTAACCGCTTAATTCAATTCAGGGTTGTGGGGAAGCTGGAGCCTATCCCAGCAGTCTTTTTGGGCGAAGGCAGGGTACACCCTGGACAGCTCGCCAGTCCATCACAGCATCTGTAACTTAAACATCTGTAACTTAAACATCTGTAATGGTCCTAACTCAGCTGCGTTATTTGCATGGACAGCATTGTGTTTTAGATGGTTCATGTGCAGCTTCCTCTGAGACACACACGATGTGTTCACTGTCCTCAGGAATGTTGTTGAAAGCCTTAAAAAAAAGCAGCACTCGCTTCACTTTCAGCTAGTAACAGCATGACGCTGACAACAGCAGACCTTCTAGTGTCTGAAGTTTGTTAGTTCCATTAACAAATGTCTTAGTCTTTGCGTCCAGCGATTGGAACCAAAACTAGAAATACTTTCAGTTTTACCTGTGAGTTCAGGAAACTTCAGACATATTTAGCATCTCTTTAATGTCTAAGGAGAAAAACTACATATATAGTTTGCTATGTAGGTGGTGCTTTTAGCAAGTTTCACAAAAGTATGTCTTTGACCATTTTTGCCTTAAAGGAGCAACGCTGAACTTTGATTGTCTTAGTGAGGCGCTCCCTATCAACAGCTAATTCCGCATCCATCTTGTATCCCACATATACTCCAAGCTCTTTCCAGCCATTTAAAAAGTCATTCTGATACTGATTCTAGTCTTAAATCTTGCCCTGTCCCTTTATCTTTTTTCCTCCAATAATGTCCTTCTACATTTTTTTGCTGAAGCAACCACAGTGTGTTTTCTAAACAGTGAATGTGTTGATATCCAGTTGCTGGCACATGAAGCAAATTGCAAAACAAAACGCTGCAGTAAAATGATGCAGCGTCAGAAGAAAAAGATGTGAAGTGTGGTTTCTCAGTCTCAGGAAGCTGTTGCACGACGACAGCTCCAGGAACATGCATAATAAATGTCACTGCGCCATCAAAACAAGCCCGAGATGCATATTTAAGGTCGGAAAGCAAAGAATATTACTTTCACGTTTAGATAAGATAGTCTCTTTTTACGGAGTTAAGTAACACAGACTTGGGGGGAAAAAACCCTACGAGAGGGAAAACATCCTCATCTTGGACACTTCAGCCAGACTGGGGAGGCACTACAACTTCTTGCTAACGTCAGTGCTGTTAAAAACAGCCTCACAAAGCAACAACGTCTTATATGAAATCTGTGATTGCTGGAAACATAAATGTCAAGTTTTACAAGTGAGGGTAAAAACAGAAGCCTAAAGATGAAGTGGTATGAGAACGCAGTGCGGAGAAGAAATATTACAGTCAGTCTGGTTGTGCTGCTCCTTAGCATGTCCATTGTTTTTTTTACTGTTTTTTTTTCCCCCATCAATCAACTCAGGAATAAACAGTCCCACACAGCTCTGCTGCAGCTCTCAGACAGACTCAGGTGTGGCGTTCAGGATCAGAAACGCTGCACATCCGTCCATTTCAGGCAGGGAGAAGCATCTTTGATGGGAAAGTGCTCAGAGCTGAGTCGTAGGAGGTCAAATGACTATCTAACATCTGTCAGTCATCCTCCAACGAGCCGAAACCTGACGGCACCGCGCTCCCTCCTTCAGTCTGCCTCCCACATCACCTGCAGCTACAGTCACTGTGTTAGATTGCTGCCAACTTCTCAGCCTACAAACTGCACCTTCTTGTTTCGCAGTTTGCTTTATTCCTGCCTTGTGAGATATATCCTTTTTTGTTTTCTATTAAATCAGAATTCTGCCCCTGTTTAATGACATATTTGACAATCCATCATGTCCCTATCATAGGGGACAAGCTGAACGGTTTTTGGCATAACTAATGTAAAAGTTTCCACTGACAACCAGCGCTGAAGCACCATTTCTGATGATCAGAACGTTCCAAGCGGAGTTCATTCATTTGGATTAGGTTCTGGGTGTCAGTCCCAGACAACCACAATGACAATTAGCTCAGCTTCACCTCTTTCTGTCTGGATTTCTTCTCACTTTCAGAACCTTCGGTTACTGTCATTAAACATGTTTCTGTAAAGAAAAGTAAAGTTACATCCATTCTTGAAAGAATGTGCGGATGGGAATCTTGATGCATATCTAAATTTGATGAGGATTAAAGTTTTGGATAAAACCGTCTGCTAAATGACTATAGAATAGAATAGAATAGAATAGAATAGAATAGAATAGAATAGAATAGAATAGAATAGAATAGAATAGAATAGAAAGGGCTGAGGTGACAGTATTCAAGAATTTCTGTGTAAAGACTTTACTGCTTCATACCAAGAAGAAATGTGTAATATGGTTTCTTATATTTGTCATGAAAAGGAAGGAAAGTCCCTCATCTGTTGGTTAATACAGGATAACTTCTGTTTCTAGCACATAAAATAAAAAATGTGGAACTGCGTCAAATCGTAGCATCCTTGGGTTAGTCATTTTCTATTCTATCAGAACTTTTACTTCTTATTCCACATCCAAAGGCTACCTTGCATAAGCCGCCATTCTCCTAAAATCCCACTATCTGAACGAGATTTTATGAGAACTGAGACTTATGTGCTGAACACTGTTCAATGGAAACACCTGCAAATCGCTACTGTTGTCAAAACTTACTAAATGTAAAGGAAACACAGCTACAGTTCGTTCACACCAGAAGCCACAGAGGCCGAAGCACTTCTACATGCAAGAAGTTCGTGTAAAGACTCCCTGTTGGGACTAGTGATGTGTCCAGGGTGTACCCTGCCTCTCATGTGCATATCGCCGGGATAAGCTCCCGGATCTCTGAATGGGAATAAGCAGTATATAAAATGGATGGATGAATAGATGGGTACCAGTTAGATTTCCCACCTAGCCATTTACATGCGACAGACTCTTCATGCACTTCACTTTCTCAATTTTGATTTCCACTTTTTGTGTTCCTCAACACTGTTATTAACAGTATTTTCTTTTTTTTTTTTTTCTTTTGACTCATCCTTGTCCACTTTGCTATATATCTTGTTGTCGTCCCATCGATGCTATTAGAAATAATAAATACCTGAGACTACTTCTGAGATATTTTACATTAGATTGAATGATGTTTAAACACCTTCCACTTTCAATCAACAGACAGATGTTTGCAGATGTTCATGGTTCTTTTGACCAAGGGCAAAAACACAACAGAATACTTTAAGTTAAGTCCAGATAGTCAAGTAAAGATACCTTCCGAACAAACCAGAGTACTGTACAGAAAGTCCATAAAACCTCACAAGTTTCCATTATTATGAGCCGGAGGTGTGTGTTTAGATCTCAGCAGGCAAATAACCTTTTTACAATTCTAAAATAGTTGCAGCTGAAGTGCCGCGTGAATGAGGGCGGTGTGGGTGGAGGCAACATGCACACACAACTGAATAGAGGGTTAAATCCAGATCTGATGCCCACTTTCTGGTTCTCAATTCTCAACCAGTTCTCCACTACTTAAACGACTCTGTCCACACATTACTAAATCTAAATACGGAGTGTTTACACAACAGTTCCTCTCTAGCGCTGACCTGAATGAAATGTGTTTCAACAGCCAAAATCTGCTTTTCTGTGTACATAGAAAAGGAGTGATGGTACGTAAGGGCTCCCCTGCCTTTGCAGGGTCATTACTAAGATGAATATAGTGATTATAAGGATGAATAAGGTGTGATTATGAAGATGAATAAGGCGATTAGAGTCTTGTCACTTCCTCTGGGGCTGCTGTTCATTAGGAGGGAAAAGTTGTCACGGTATAACATACATGGACCCATTACCTTCTCGTCCACTGGGATTTATAAGCACACACCTGATTCTGCAACACCGAGATGCTAGAATATCGTACTTCCAGAACAAAGACCACTTGTGTTTATGTTTGCAGTTAAATGAACCCTTTTGGGTATTATGCATCTCTGCCAACTATAACGGTGGATTGTGGCTCTATGTTCTACCAGCATACCCGACTGCCTTTTGTGGGTTTCTGTGTGGAGTGGACACCAGCTTGCAGGCTGTCTTTGCTGGTAAAGTAACAGCTGCTGACTAACGCTGTGTCACTGAAGCTGCTGTGTGTCCAGGGGTTAAAAACATATCACCAGCTCCGTCCATGTGATCCTCCCCCCTTGTAGGGGCCCAGATAGCTATATCCATGGCAACCGAAGCGAACAGCTCTGATGTCCACATGGCAACGGCTGCTGTTGGGACTGAGGACGGGTGGGAGGAGGACATGGGGTAGATGAGTGAGGAGGAGGGGGGTTTGGATGCTGACGCACTATGTGGCTCGCTGGAAAGTTTGAGAATGCCACCCACTAACAAATCAAAGGTGGGCTTGAATCTCTGTCTCTAATACTCTCTTTTAAACTGCACCTCCTACTCAGTCGAGTCCTTCTGACCCTCTGCAGCCTCCTATCACTCTAACCTCCCCTTTCCACCATGGACCTCCTACGTGTTTGTGTCTCTTCAAACCTTTGTCTCCGTCTGCAGAGCTGTGGCAGCTGTGAGCCCATTTGATCACTGTTTGAGGGTGTCATGTGTGGGCAGGCCTGACCCGGATGTCTCTCTCCTCTGGTATCCACGAAGAAATGGACAGGTTCTGCTCACTTCCCGCCTGCAGAAATGGGCAGTGTGATGATAGGCATTATGAATACAATTCGAAGTGCTACTGATTTGTTTGTGCACTTCGCCTCCACAAGGAGCTACATGTAACTGTTGCACTGCAAGTCACTACTAAATGAGAAATTTTAGAAGGTTGAACATGATTTTGAAAAGTATTTGTGAAGTTTCCACTGAAAAAGGTCAGGTTTTTACTGCCTAAATCCATCCCAGTTGAGTCTTAAACAATGTTTAATACTTCATTTCTTTGTTAAGGTAATGTTATTTAAAAACAGCTTTCGTTCAATATAAACAGCTGAAGCATCTTTATCGACACAAAGACACTTAAAAGAACAAAAAATAGGCTGATTTTCATGTTAGTCATTTAATGCCATATTTATCTAAAGTTTGGGGGGGGTACTTCAGCATTTATTTGAGTTGAAAGCTTTTCTGCAACACCAAACTGAGGCATCATACATTCCATGCCAGCTACGATGGGATCCACAAAGATCAGTCATAATCTTGTTATTCATGTCCAAAACAGACAGTAATTAGAAAATCAATAAATATATGAAAGAAAATGCATTATAAATATTAGCTAATTGGAGACTGATGCCTTAAAATTAGCAGGAATTCCTCAGCAACAGGCCAGAAAACTGCCTTTCTAGATCGTAAGAGACGAAAATGAGCCTTTGCCTTTTTCTGCTCTTTAATAACCAGGAGCCAGGGGGCATGCCTCTGGTATCAGTACCCTAAGAGCTGCATCACAGACCTCTTTAAACCAGTCAACACCTAAACCTTGGAACACTTCCACAATGAGCAGAGTTCTGCTTCGGCTGGAGGTAATCCAGAACCCTGCACATAAGGGTGAACATGCTTGGGGAAAGGCTTTTTTTAAGCACATGAATAAAGAGCAGTGTGGCCAGGAACGGTGAGCCTTGTGGTTGTGTGCCAAAGGAGTTTGAAAATGAGCTGACCAAATAAACCATGGCCCCTCAGGACCAGACCCAGAGCCTTGCTGTGTTGGGATGCTATAAATCTGCATCCCTCTTTGCCACAACATGTCGTCCTCTCATCTGCACTCCACTCTTGAGTGACTCTCGGCCTCTCAAGACCCTGTGGTAATGAAGTGCTTTATGGCTGGAGAGGACTGGAGGGGCATGCAGGAGGCATGGGGTTAGCTCATAGCTCACTCCCTCTGCAGGGGGGGGCGCGCACTCGCCAATGGTGGCTAACAGATGAAGGGAAAAAAACTCTTAATAAACATAGAACTGGACTCCAGCTAAGGGTCCGACAGGTTTGATGATGGTTTCGATCGCAGCAGGATAGCTTGGCAACCACTGGATGTGGTTAACATCTGGATTTCAGCCTTTGTTTTTCATGTTTAACATTCAGAAAATTCCCATTTTTATCTGTTGATTCCAGTTGTACTGAAATATTCTTGTGAGGTCATCCTTTCTCTGGTAAGACTTCTCACAACGTGAACATCGCTCAAAGAAGATCTGATAGAGTCTCAATATGCTGTGTGGACCTTTTCGTGGCACATTTCAGCCTTTTTAAACTTAATTTAAGAGATAGAGGGAAGAAACCTTTATTAATCTCCATATCATATAAAAAATATCCCTCGCCAAAATGAAAAAACTCACTAAATATACTGCAAAAATGCTCCTTTACTTACATAAATGGGGACGACTGTTTTAAATGTTGCCTCATGTCGCTGCCTTCATACTTTAGTGCATTTTCTTTTTACATTGACGAGCTTGTTAAGTCAGTTTGTCCACTAGTGGGCAGTCATGGGTTTAGAGCTCGCTTCCATACTGGTTGATGCTGGTTGGTAGTGGTAATGCACTGCTGTATTGTTGTTTACAGCTGAGCAAAAGCACCAGAAGCATAATAAAACCACAACTTTTTTTTTCTGTTCTCAGTTTGTTAAGTGTCCTCTTCAGGTATTTTTTATTTGGCAATTTCTTTTTGTTTGTGTTATTTACAATTTCTGCTGTATTTGCTTCATTTTATGTGTCAAGTGACACATAAACCCCTTGAAAATGGACCAAATGATACAGGAGATGGACGAAACTGTCCGTATGCATATTCATCGTCTGCATTGAGAATAAATGGGCCTTTAGCCGAGGTCTGACATTTGCATGAGTGTCCCTGGAAATTGTGCACTGACAGTGTTCCATGTTGTTGGGAAGACAGGTTTTCATTAAAGGCTTTATTTTTATAAATGAATTAATCATAAATAAACAGTTTTTTAATGCATTACTTAGGTATAAAACAATAAAAATGGTGCCTCAGAAATGCAACAGAGTCAAGCTAGCTCTTGTAAAGCAGACTGAAAAGCCAGCTGAGGAGTTGCTCAGTTTGTTTTCAGATGCTCTGGAGTGCTTTCTCTTCATATTTTAACTTCAAAGTTCAGTGTAGGATTTTGTCAGTCAGTGCCCATTTTTTACATTTATTTTCTAAAATTTCCCAAAGTGATAAAATAGTTTTATGAGGTATTTTCAGGGCTCAGTTTGGTTTCACCACCAAACATCCATTTCATTTGCATGCTGTCAGTATATTTAGATTAATTTTCTAATGGGAAGTTATGAAGACTACCACTTCAAATATTTGAATATTGAACAAGATAAAGTTTCTTTATCTTGTTTTGGACAATACAGAGAAGCATATACAGTAGCTCTTCGTAATTTGTGGGAGTGGGGAATCATAAAAAAATTTTTTAAAAAAGAGTTTTAAAATATATTTTTTTTATATTAAAAAAAATTATTTTTTTTTTTCAAATACCAGTAAAGAATAATCCATTATAAAACTTTGGTCTTTTTTTTTTGTTTTTATTGATCTTTTTACTTGTCTTCTTGGGCATCATAGCAGCAGAATATTGGTCTGGCTACTGTGTTGTTGTTTTTTTCCTAATTGAAATTAAGAAAAATGATGAGCAAAAAAAGTTTTGGACATTTTTTTTGTTTTTGTTTTTAGTCTACAAAAATCAGCAACATCGAAGAATCATGAGAATCACAATTTAAATCGAATCGGCTCCCAAAAGATCGTAATTGAATCAAAAGCATTTCGTCACAGCCCTAGTAATTTGGTGCCCTGTGCTGAGAGTCCGGCGCAGAGCACACCTGACCCTTCTAGTAACACCTCTCCAGTTAACACCAGGATCTCTGGCATGCAGGCAGCTAGTATTAAATTTTTTTATTTTTTTTTTTTTAAATCGCACAACTGTAGGTGAGCGAGCCAGCTGCAGACCAAAGCTTACACCCACTTGATAACATTGATAAGACACACACTGCGCTCTGTGGGTTGCTGTTGCAGCTAGTTTGCCCAGACAGCTCCACTGGGAGTGTGTAATGTAGTCGTATGTAAACACAAGTCATCGTTCAGGAAATGTGCTCTGAGAGGAGACACAAGCATGTCTTCTCTTTCTGCAAATGCAACTTGTTTAAAGCTAATTTAAGCAGGCGAATTTAATGGGAACACATTGTTATTTCCAGCAGCAACTGGGGGGGGGGGGGGGGGGGGGGGGTTGCAGGAGATAGTGGGGTTACACCTACAGTATACACTGACACTCCTGAGAGCTGCTGAGCAACAGCTCGTTACCAAGCCTTCAGCCTTCAGCTAGAGTTAGCTTCAGTGAACTGAGAGCATCTTCCAGCTGATTGGTAGGAACCCAGTTTTAATCTTCAGTCTACTTATATCAGAGTGTCGAGTTGAAACACCGTGCAGCTCTGCTAAACTCTGGAGAGCTTTTTAACAGTTCAGCTATTACTGCAATACTCAAACTTTATGCATTCCCCCTCCCACTCCATTTTCTCTTTCCCTGTCCTTCAAAACTGCACTTACCTGTCCTTCCTACATTTATCTCTCCTCCTTATTACACTTGCCGTCTCTCTGATTTCCTCATCTTTTTTTTTTATCTCTCTCTTACGATTGTTCTAATTGCCACAGGACCTGTTGATGAAAATCAATGTTTTTTTGATTATGTGCCAGAGCTGAGTCAGTAGGAGAAATGATTGGTCCACCGGATTGTGCCTAAGAAGGATTAGTGGGTATATTTGTGAGGAGGTTCCCACGCTCATTCTGAAAGAGTTTCTGGTGCACAAACTCTGCAAGTGTGTTGAAAAGAAAATTCATTTTTCATAATTCAGTGGTCAAGAGAGGAAAAGTTGACCCAATCACTCACAGCTGTTGTAAAAGCTTGAAAAGAAGAAAGGATCAATGGTGTGAGAAATACTGAAATCCTTCCTCAAATTGAGATACTTCCAAGAAATTATGTCAAATTTGTAAAGTTGTTCCAAAAGTTAGTTAAAAGCACAAGAGACTGGTTAAGCAAGTAATCTTTTAATCCCTTTTTTTTTTTTCAGCAAACTAGTATTAAAGTTTATATTAATCCTTTCATGGCTGAATTATTGAAAAATCAGACATTTTTTTCAAACAATATTTTATTTCTACTGATGTGCAGTGATGCGTTTTGGTTTAAAATTATATTTTACTTTATACCTTTTTTAAGATATCTACTTTAAATTATATCTATAAAATATCTTCATTACACAAATATAGCCATAATATTTTTCTGTTCTCTCCATCACTGCGATATTCTCAGATAGATGCCAGAATGGATCCCCAACAATTACACCATTTTATGAAGCTCACTCAGCTCTCCATCCAACAGGTTAGGGCTTCTCTAAGAACAGCTAAATCCTGGCTTCTGGCTGCACCTACCCTTGTGTTTACCCTGCATTCCTCTGATAAATGACCTAGACAGATGACCTCTGCGATCCAGGTTCATAATTACTGGTCATACTAATAATCTGTAGCTATTCGTTGCTCTTGTTGGTTGTTAGGTAAAATTTAAAAGCCACAACATCAATACAAACTTCAAGGGTCTGTCTGTGTGGTGATCATACAGTATTTATATACACATCAAATTTTATGATCAATTTATTTCTCAGTGACTGACAGTGTATTGGATGACTCATTCATTTCCAGTGAGGTTACCTGTGAATATACTGGAAATTAGTGTAAAATAATAGGTGTCTACTATACAAGGCCGGATTGTCCAATGGGCATTATGGGCACAGGCCCAGGGGTCCACGCCCACTTGGGGCCTTGTAGGGCAAACACCAGCAGTTTGGACATGAAAAAAAATGTACATAAAAGCCAGATAGTTACACCACAGTGTCTAGTGTATTTCTATTGGTACTATTGGCTGAGAGATGTTAGAAATGTGGTTTCACAGTGTATCATTCCCACTTTTTACACTGTTGCAGTGGGTAAGGGGGCCCCTGGAATATTCTGGGCCCAGGGGCCTGTGCACTTTTAATCCGGCCCTGCCACTATAATAACCACTACATGAAATTATGTTTTAGTAGAGTTTAGTTTTCTTTTTTTTTCTTTTTTTTTTTTTAATAAAAAAAAAGGTGAAATTTGATTAAATTTCCTCCACCTAGCCCGTTGTCGTCATCTTGGGAGGCTTAATTATGTAGTGACGGGGTTCAGGAACCTTTATTTCAACCACTGCAATAACAAAAGCTTCTGCTTAACCAAACAGAAAAAACAAACTTAACATCTACATAAAATACAGATTCTCTGGACTGAGTTAAAGTGGGGAAATGTTTTGGAGGTCTGAACAATCAAAACTTGAGTTTCTAGGGGGCAATCATGGATGTAGCAACCTCCATGCTTTAAAAGGGAGCGTGGCATAAGTAGCGTCATGAGATCACCATAAACACTGAACATGTGACGTTTTGGAGCAACATCTTCTATCATTCAGGAAATATCTGCACTGGGAAAACCTCGCCCATTTCAGCAAAGCAAAGTTCGCCAAATTCTAATAAAATAAGAAACGATAGGATGCTGTTCAGCAGCTAAAATCCTGTATTTACCAAAATACTGATGCATTTCAGCTTGAACTTCACCTGGACTTCTGCAGGTTGTGAACATCAGTGTGAGATCAGATCCAGGACGCTTTGATGTCTCATTTCTGTCAGGTGTCACTCTCTCTAATGTCTGAGTGGTCTTCACTGTGGGGGTCCCCCCCCTCTAAGCTGCATGTGGATCATTCACAAAGTAATAACTGTACCCCGCTGTGCCCATCATGCCTCATTGCCAAAACCTCTGCTGCAACACCTGGCACCATGGTAACCAACACCTGTTTCCCTAATTAGAGGGACACTGGAGGGAGATAAGATGAAGAAGTTAATGAAATGCTAATCTGGTCCAATCAAACGCTCCGGCATCTGCTTCCTCACCGCAGCAGCGGGTCGTAGTAATGGCCACCTTATGGGTACCTCCCCTGGCAACGCCACCCTCAACGACCTCATCAGAGCTAAAACTCCTCACATGGAGAGCAGACGGGGTGGAGGATAGGGGGGCTCCTTCCTGGGTGGACAGAGAATCTGGACGGCTAGGTGTCAGCCAAATGACCGAGCATTAAGAGATGAGGTTCCCCGTGCACTGCAGCTGGAGCGGCTCCAGGTCGCACCAGCTGCACCGCTCTTGTTTACAAGCCGCCAACTGCTGCAGGTCTTCTCTCTGAACAAAGAGTCGCTGATATGAACTCTTTTTATGTGCTGTCTGCTCTGGCCATTAAAGAAACTGCAAAGTGACATTGCACCTCAGTAGGAACTCGTCTGCCAGATGTTTCCTCAAAATCCGATCACAAAGTGCAGAAAGACCCAAAAGATTCAGATTAACCTTAAAGCGTGAAAATGACTATGTAATCTGAACATGCTGGCTTTTTTTTTTTTTTACATTTTTATCCTTTCACCTATAAAAAGTCATCCTTCTTCGGTTTGTTAATTAATCGATTTATAATTCCCGCGCTTGAATAAAAAGTCATTTTTGGCTCAGCTGTTTTGGAGATGTCAGCTTGTTTGAATTCTCCTGAACTCTGTTTTTCCCTCCAGGAAACTTCAAAGGGATGTGTAAACAAATAGACCATTTTCCAGAGGAAACGGACTATGAAGCAGACCCATCTGAGTACTTCTTACGTGAGTATGCTCCCTCTTTATTTCCATTCAAAGAAAAACAGACATTTCCAGCATTTTTGGGTCTTCAGACTGAAGCGTGTTGCCTTTGGAAGCTCTTGGCCCGTGCATCAGGGCTGTTTCTGCCTGCTTTTAACATGAGGCTGGCCAGACTGAGCCTTGCCAAGCAGCTCGTCTGTTTTTACTGCTCTGCTGTGTGTAACATAACGTGCAGTGTTACAGTCGGCTGTGTACCCTGTAAACACAGCCATTGATTTCTGCTCCCTTTTCCTTTGTGCAAGCAAGACAGAGATGCTCGTCAAACTCATTTGCTTACTAATCCTAAAAATCACAATCAGTCGGAGCTGGTGATGTACTGTAGCTACAGTTTGGTCAATACATCAGTAAACATGTCCGAGATGAAATTTTAACATCTCATATTGCATTTTCTTTTTTAAACACAGTGTTTGAATAGTAACTTATTTATATTGTTGTGTGCACTTACAGTACTGGAGCTGATTGTTTCTATGGTCACTGTCATTGTTGCAACTGATGCAAGTAGAAAAGGTTTCTATGGTTACCCTCTGCTCTCCTGTTTATCTCACAGTTGGACAGAAATGAACAAGAATTTGTAAACGATCAAATACTTTTACATACTTTTTTCTTTAATGGATAAATTAGATTTTATCCAATCCAATCCAACTTTATTTACAAAGCGCTTTAAAACAACGAAGTTGGCCAAAGTACTGTACACAATCCCAGGCTCAACAACAGGATACTACAGAATAAAAAAGATTTGCCAGTTTACTGCTGTGCAGTATTACATAAATATATATATATATATATATATATATATATATATATATATATATATATATATATTTAAGGTATTTTAGTTTCTACTTGTAATCTCTGGCTGTAGTAAAGTAAACATTTCTGTACAATACGGTGCAAAAGTTTTTAGCCATGTCTAAAATATTTCCAGGAAAACTACAAAACTGAACAAGCTTAAAGGGTGAATATTTGATCTGAGCAGCTTTACTCTTCAACACACTTTGTACCCTTGCAGAAAAGCTTCCTTGTCATTTTTTAGTTAGTCTTCAGTAAGAGTTTTCCAAGCTTCTTGAAGAAAAGCTCTTTGGACGTTGGCTACCCTTGTTCTTTTTTCCCCCCTCTCTATCAAGACGATCCCAAACTGGAGGATTCATCCATCCATCTGACCTGTGACTGACTTTCAGCCCTGCTCTTGAGTCATTTAGCCTACTGATTTATTCAGATACAGTGCTGGAAATCATTTTTGAGCCTTCCACCACTCCATTTGTTGTACACTTCTCCAGCTCCCTCATTTTCCTGAAGGGCACACAGTGCTGAGGTGAGGCGTGCACGCAGGCTCACATCTAAGGACCAGGTAGATACAGGAAGACGATTGACTTTATTCTAAACAAACCAATAATGCTGCCAAGACAGAAACTCTACAAGCTGAAATTCAAAACACACAGGAGACCAGGGTAGGATTTAGAGAGCCGCACACTGTTGACAGAGTCACAACAAGGATGCAGCGCAGAAACCAGGGAGTATTTAAACTGTGGGAACTAACAGCCAACGAAGGGCAGCTGCGATAATTTCCTGATAGAATCCAGGTGTTGGGCTCAGCAGAAAATCACATTTAATTAAAGCAAATTATAAAACCAAACAGAAAACTAAAATGTGACCTGACAACAGAAATAATTAAAAAACAAAATGAAATATTAAAACAAAGCCCTAAAATGAATAAATCCCACAGAACAAGCGCATGCTGCAAGTTCTCGGCTTAGAACTGCTGGGATTCATCTTGTTGGTCAAAAAATTAACATTAAATCCTGTCAAATTGTTTCTTAAATTTATTTTTTGGTATGTCTTATAGATAAAAACAAAGAAATGTGAACAAGTGTTTTTTGTGACAGGCTGCTGGTTACAAAGAGTCTAAAGAACCCATTTAAAATGGATTCACGGCTACCTGCCTGTGTAGAAGCAACACAGATTCTTCCTTTAAGATTTTGTATGTTTCCATCATTTATTGGTCATTTTAGGTGGCCTAATAAACAACAACAAAAAACATTTCTCTGAAAATGATGACAAAACTATAGGCTACAGGAAAACTTTGAAAAACCTCAGAAAACCTGGAAAACTTGATGAAGACTGAATTTCCCTTTGGGGATTAATAAAGTATTTTTCATTAAAAGAATGCTTTCACATGTTACTTGTGGTTTTTTTCTCTAATTTGTAAACGATATTGAGCTTGAGATACAGTACTCTGAGCAATATTTGAGTTTGTATGAAGTCTGACAGTGTATAAAACTGTTGTTTCAGGTGAAAGTAGAAATGTGTTTATGTACGAGTATTTCTGTACACTGTTTTATACAATGTATACTTTATATATTCTGTACACTGACAGAATATGTGGGATGTGAGTGTAGTGGCTTTGGTTTAGTGTAAGAACTGAATTAAGGCCTTTACACAACGACTCCAAATATTTCACACAGTGATGAAATTCTGTCCAGCGATTTTGCGAGTTTTAATTTTTACAAACTGAGGTCAATTTCTCTTAAAGGGGATATTGCATGCAAAAAAATCACTTTTCTAAGTGCTTACAATTGTCATGTGTGACATTTTAAGTCACAGACAAAAAACAGATTAGCAGATTTTAAATTAAGTGTCTGAACAGCTCATTTTAAAATATCCATTTTTATGATGTCATAAACTATTAAGCCCCTCCCCTGCTGGCCTTCAACACCCTGATGTCCGTGTGTGGTTTGCTAGAAATAGAAATTTGTACAATTTCTTGTTGTTGGTTCGCATCGGTCCTGGTGTGTAAAGGCTTGAACATGAAGAGTACTACACAGAGCACACAGAGTGGACGTCACATCCGACATTAGACAACCCTAGATGCCTCTAAAACAGGGATCCTCAGTCCTGGTCCTTAAGGGTCGGCGCTCTGCAAGTTTCAGAAGTTTCACTGCTGCAAGCTCTGCACAAGTCTGCTAATTACCCATTGATTTTAATTAGGTCTGTATGATAATCACAATAACAGCGAAAAGTTCTTTTCTTTTATGGATGGATGTGCAGAGATTTTCTATACGTATCTGAAAGTAGGTTTTTCCATTGTATAATGTTGGAGTGGCTTTTTAAAAGTATTGTTTTCTTTGTGGGAGTAAGTGCTTTAGATTTGTTTAATTGTTCAGTTAATATGATCTCCATTAGTTAAAACTCCATTATAGGAGCAGTCGGCTGTTATTTTTGGGGTGAGAGACAACAACATACTGTGCAGTTACTGCAGTCCAAATACACTTTTCAGGGTGCATGCAAACACCGAGCGCCACAGTACGACATGGAGGAAATCTCGGAGATATAGTTTGTGTGATCAAACCTAACATCAAGCATAAAAGCTACACACTCACAGTGTTTTTTTTTTTTGTTTGTTTTTTTTTTGTCAATGCATCCCAGGAATCATCTGTTGTCACAGCTAAAGAATCATAAAGACACATGCAACACAGACCACTTCCATCTACTCTATAAGCATTAACTCTATCACTTAGAGCTACATCCTTACCACAAAATATGTATTCTCCTTCTATTTGATTTGTTTCATGAGTTTAGAATCTGCTTCTATTTTCTCAGCTTTAGAAGTTTGTGATTATTACAGAAAAACATAGTGTATGTGTCTTTCTGAACCCATTAAAACAAGGTGACTGACTCTCATCACATTCCAAGAGGCAGCAGTGCAGAGAAGCCCACAAGCAAGCAGACTTGTAAAAGAGAAAGGAAAGACCATCCTACAGGCGGGGGTGGGGGGGAACCATAAACTCTGATTTACTGGCTGTGGTCCACAGGACAGACTGTTTAGGCTGCCAGCCATGGTTCAAACTGGAAATCTGGATCCAGTTCATGTCTTTTTATCCTCTAGTTGGAGCTTCTGTCAGTTTTAGAGACTCCCTGGTTAATGTTTTGGTAGTACAATACAATACAATCAGACAAACCACTGACTGAAACAAGAACTGATAAATACTTTTAGATCATGAGCTACATCAGAGAAACAACAGATGCTTCTGGATCTTGAGGATTTTTGTCCAATATCAAAGATAGCTCAGATTAATTTTTGAACAAACTTGTTCTTTATCACATCTCATTTGAATAACAAGGACTACAACATGTATTTGTTTTGGTAAATCAGACAGAGCAAGATTAGTTTCCAGTTTCAGTCTGTTGATGTCCCGAGTCCCAGCCAAGCCCGTGCTGCCCGAAGTGATCCGAAAGCGTCCGTCTCCTTGTCTTCATCTGACTGCGATGGAGAACTCAGAGAGTTGAGCGGTGCGTGCCAGTGCTGGAGATTAAGCCCAGCCAATTAGGCTGCGTTTGACTCAACGCTCTGAGCGGTTGTTCCCGTCCGTCTGTGCCACGGAGAACCGTTATGATAACAGCTCTAGTAATGATTCTAACTATGCCGAAGCCGTGGTGATGGCAGATCAGACTCATAATGAGGCATCTCTCAGGCTGGGGATGACAGTTGAGGGGCAGAGGCCACGCTCTGGTCCTCGCACCGCCACCACTTGTCTGCGCGTGCGGGATTTCTGAGTGTGTGTGTTACCCCTCTTCTCAGGCGGTGATTGGAGGAGAAGGCCGCAGTGCTCCCAGTGGCTTGCCAATTAGGACACTCACATCCATAAATATTTCAGCCTCCTTCTTATATAGGTCAGGCCTCTCTTGATTGCTGTCTCTCTCTGCATCTCCTCACCCTCACACCCATAGTATTGCATGTACAGTACTGATTGTCTTCTCAGCCATGATGACTCACAGCATCACACTTCTTAAACATTTTTCCTTGGGTGCATGACGAGGTCACGGGGGGATCAGGCAGCATCTTGCTGGATGCCGTTCTTTACATCTGCACATTCCTTTTCCACCGACACACCTGGTATTTCCATAATGAGGAGTTACACACCGCCTCCGGGTGGACGGAGAAGAAGAAAATCTGCTGTAACACGCAGGCGAAGGGAGTTATGCAACAGAAATGATGTCACTTCAGGTGAAAGCCCGGTGGATGTGACATCACTGAGGAGCTTGCTGGTCCAAAAATCAAAGGGACGTGCTGGTGATGTCATCAGAAGAAAGAGGAAGATATCTGGTTGTGTAGTTGCCAAGCAGGAAAACACACAGATCTGACTGGATTCTGCTAAGAATCACAAGCATTGATGAGGTGTCCTAATGCCAACATCCACACACTCACAAATTTAAACAAACGTGGCAAATAGCCGTAGCTGTGTGTGTGTGTGTTTGTGTGTTTGTGTGTCCTAAGCTCTCCCAACAGCAAGGCAGTTTGCACATCCACACTGGGTTATATAAGCCAGCTGAGACACACTAAAGCGCCAGTGGGTTTTTAGATCATGCCGTGTTGGAGCTCCCATCATCCACTGCTCTGCTGGGCGCTAAGCAGCTGATAGAGAAGAAACAGGAGAAGAAAACGCCCAGTTATGCAAGCTGCTCATACCAGAACCGAAAGACATGACTTCACTGTGGCGTGGAGATCAGAAGGTCATGTGAGGCGGTGTGCGTCTGGTTTCTGTAAATGAGTGCTGCTTCAACAAACATTTTATTCTTTTGATATGATTTTAGAATTATTTTCCTCCTGTTTTACAACGTTACGCTGTGGCAATGATTATTTGCTTCAAGCTAAAAATGATTTTATCTAGAGTTTTATCATTATCAGAGTTGGATCTCTCAGCTGATCTTATACGGTGTGACTTTATGAACTATTCAAAAAGCTTAGACTTTGCTTCAATGACATCGGACACTTGAGTCATTATGTGCCTATCCTCTGGATTTTCTCATTTAATCTTCTAAAAGAGGACAAAGAAATACTTTAATGTGGCATATTTACAAAAATAATAAAGCAAAATATAATCTGACTATTTGGTGACAACGTTTCATAAATGTCATAAAAAGGAGAATCTAGTGTTCCAGCATCACTGACTGCTTCAAAGTGAAAGGTAAAATATATGATCAATTTTTTTGCTGAATTTGTCCAAAGAGTTAAAAACTAAACAATTCAGTCAGTTTGAAATGATCTTAAACAGCAGACAGTCAGAAAATTTATTATATTAAGATTATCCAGATTAGCCTTTTTTTCTTTACTGAATTTTACTTGAATTCAGTGTCTAAACTAACTGATCACTTTTATTGATCAGCCAGTTGAATGCAAAATGACTGAATGATTATAGGATGCTTCCATATGCGTTTCCGGTCAGTCTCCTGCCTTGCCAGCAGAGCTTGCAGGGAGGACACTGGTTTGCTGGTTTGGTGGATAACAGGGTTTTTGTTTTTTTTTTACCTGGCCTCGATTTCTCTTATATATCTCCTCAGTCGGGTGGGCAAGGCTTGGGGTCAGTATCAGATGTTTTGACATTTGATACTATTACTTTTGTCAGAGCCAGTGCATCCCTTACCACAGCAACATGCATGAATCCCCTGATGAGAAAGTCATGACCGCTATTCTGCGCACTGAAAAATAATGCAACAGGTTCTTAAAGAGATTCAATATGTGATTGTGTTGTTCCCATGCAGAAACAAACCTGAACTCTGAGGAAACAATAGGTTTTACTCATGACTTCCTTTTCTTTTTGAGAGAGGAAGCAGTGCAACAATGACATTGGAGGTGCAACTCAACTTGTGTGTAAAATAAAACCCTTTCAGCTTGCAGTTGCAAATTGTTAAGTTTAAACCCTTAACATCTTAACATAATTATCATTAAATAAGAAGGAGGCCAGACGAGGCGTTCTTCAACTTGCAAGGGAGTTCACCCGGTCAGTCGCTACAACCCAGCAAACTCGACCTTCAAAATTCTTTTGCATAAGTTTCAGATCTACCCGTTCAAGCCATGCAGACCAGGTACTGATGACAAAATAGTATGTTTAGAGCCCTTCTGCACAAGCCAACATCACTGGACAAGTGAAGAGCAGTACATCTTGTTCAGTGTAACTAATGATTGTCTTGGTATTTATGTGGAAAAAAAAAAAAAAACTTAAAAAGAATTAATCAATATGGTCTTTAATTTTCCATGTACAAGGTTCTTACAGTCAATTAAAAAGCCATACAAATAAGCAAGACCAGAAACTGAATGTGTTTTTTACTCATCAGCTAGTTTAGTTTATGCTAAAAATCTCTTAATCACACAAATTTCACAGATGCTAACTTTAAACATCTTTATCATGATCTAAACAAACCCTCTATGCTCAGTTCTGACCCAGATTTAGCTTGTTTTAACACTGTTTAGCTGCTATATACAGGCATCTAATGGTGTAGTGATTTCCTCCGTAAGGTAAGATGACAAGAGGTCAGATTCAGGTCTTAACCTAGCATGGCAGATCCGCTGCCTTTTGCTTTTACTTCGAGCTTTTTGTGGCGTTTGCATTTTCTCTCACTCCTGGCAACATTTGCACCAACGTTTTCTTCCGCTTCAGGCTGCATATTTGCTTGCTTCACATCAAAAGCCACTTTGTTCTTCTCACCCAGCAGCCCACTGTAATCCCCCAGTCCCCCCACTGTGTCCCAGTTCCATACCATAGGCTGATATAAGTATACACTAAATTCAAATGCTATTGCTAACATTGGGTTGCTACTGAATAGTTAAGAAGTCACAGTCACAGAATGCTGATGCTTCCATAACCTGTTAATAAATCACATCCTGGACCAGTAACATGAAATGAGAAGTTAAGCCTAGCGAGGTATTTCAGGAACAACAGCTGGATTGATGCATGTTTAAGTTTGTCCAAAACACAATGGCTAATTAATGATATTGTCTGTGAAGGTGTAAATAAGTTGCTGTTTGCTGTGATGTTTGCCATATCAGCTTCAAAAAGGTGATAATGGGTCAATGTTGTCTTCACAGATTCCTTTTTTTTTTGTTGTTTTTGACAAAGCAGCCAAAACATCTAGTATAGTATTTTTACACTATTAGGATAATGAATTATATCTAGTCTCTGTATTCTTTTGTTTATTTATGATTTCAAACATTTTCATATTTATTTTGTTGAGCTGAATGGGGTTGTTTTGGTTTTTTTTGCTTCATTTCTGTCATATTTCAATCCTATGTCAGTGAAAGCATCATAGCGGTCCACAAGCAAGTGCTTTCTCTCATACGAACATGAAATATTTGTCTTTTTGCCTACATGGAATTATCCATGTAAGGAACTTTTCTCATTTTTTCTCTTTCCCTGAGCTGTTAGTATGGGTTACTTTGAGAGTATTTGCTGACATTGATGAGGCCAGCCTGCCACAGCCTGTCACCCTGGGGCCTCGTATCAGACTGGACGCTGGCCTGAGCTGGCTTTGGTGTCGCCCAATAAAATCAATAGGTCTGGGGCAAGGGCTTGTAGGATAGGGGCAGGGGGATTAAAACAAAACCAGCTACCCCAACCCATACATTAAGTATTTAGTTACAAATAGTGTGTGTTTTTGGTGTGAACTGGGGTAAATGGGCTCATATTAGTAGGGAGAGGCTGTTGGGAGTGTTTGGTGTGTTAACAATTGGCAACAAAGTTAAGTACCAGCTCAGCATTTCATCCAGCAGTTGACCCATTCAGTCGGTGACATTGAGTCTCGTGTAATTTTAGCAGTAACCATGGCAACAAATAAGAAATCCATTGTCTGATACATAAAACACAGTACACGGCCGTGAGCCAATAAATTAAAATCCAATCATTTTTGTCCTGATTGACCAAGCGCATGCCAGCCCTCTCACTTCATATCATATTAAGCGGGAATAAAGAAGCAGCGCGGCTTGTAAAACACAGCGCTGAAGGAGCGTGTCCTCATATTAAAGCCAGATTAGAGCATACAGGACGAGCCGCCGTGTGCAGCTGTCACTGGGATTTCATCTAAATAGTTAAACATGCACACGTTTGTTCATCAGAAGTGAGCCTGAAAATTCCCAGCACTGTGAGAGAAAACTGCAAACTTGTGTCATTTTTATCTCTCAGCACAAAGAGTCAGGTTTGACAGTTTGCTGGCCTTTTTATGCCAAAGATAATCAAAGTGAGAACAGTTTGAGTGTTGCAAGCCGGAGGGAAAGCAGATCCTCTTTGCATCAAAAGTAAAAGGACGTCCAGATGCTAAACTGGTGCACAGAATGAAGTGTTCAAAGAATAGATTCTGTATGAGAAATGTTATGGAAATGTGCTTTCAAGGGTGAGTTACATTCAAAAAGAATTTGTGTTTTGATTTCCCTCATTTTGTACACAACATAGAGGATAATTAGATTCCTTTTATGCATTTCGGTTTGAGTTGGGGTTTTTTTATTCCCCCACCGGCACTGTGGGAGACGTGTTTGTGATGCACCATTTTGCTGTGAAATGATGATACCAGTTTTTACCTTGAAGAGTTTTTCACCACTAACAGCTCTATGAGGCAGGACTCTGGTATTCTGGTGTCTCTAAAACTGCAGTTCAGCTGATTCAGAGGCACTGCAGTGCTGTGCAAAAGATAGTGACTATTGACGAATTAAGGGAAACCTTTTTTTTTTTACTAATTATCTGCAACAGCTCACCTGATGTGTCGGTATCAGCTGTGAACACGCATGTAAAAGAGTTATGTCATCATACATGACTTTTTTTTCAGTTGAACTTCGCATGAAGACATGAGTAGCACAAATTGCTGAATGTAAACTAGAATATGACATGGTTGTTGGTGTGAGTATTTACTGGGATTTTCACACACAACCATCAATAGTATTTACAGAGAAGGCCTGAAGAAGAGGAAATATCCAGCGAGCTGCAGTTGTCTGGACCAGAATGTCTGGTTGACCACTGGTTCCAACCAAGATGATGTTCTGCAAGATATGCTTGCAGAACATCATTTCTGAACACACAACACGTCCAACCTTGAAGCAGATGGTCTACAGCAGCAGAAAACCACACCGGGTACCACTCCTGTCAGCTAAAAACATAAAACTGAGGCTATAATTCACACACACTCACCAGAACTGGACAATAGAAGATGGAAAAGTGTTACTGGTCTGATTAATCTAAAATCATTCATTCTTTCATTATCCAAACCGCTTAGTCAGATTAAGGGTCACGGGCAAGCGGCAACCTCCGGCGGTTAAAAGTGAAGCCTATGTGGAAGTGCATAAAACTGCAGTTCCCCCTTCATTTTTTTCTAACTCGCCCATTTAAAAGTAATTTAATCTCGAAGTTCGGCAAATTTAGGGGCGTGTCCTTTTGACTGACAGGTACCAATCTCTGGCTTCAAGTAAGAAGAACGTAGAACAACCGCGGTTTTTAGCCGGTTAATAACGTGACTTAGCTTTAGATCACTTACCTCCATTAGCTGGTTAGCTCCTGTTATCTCCGGGTCAGCTCGGTTAGCTCTTAGCTACAGGCAGCTCGGAGTTCGCTCGATGTCAATCATCCACCATCTCTTTGCCCATATTTGTATTTTCTGGGTGAGATGACGCGCATGACGCTGCCAAGATAGATTAACCGCCCGCCGTGCTTCAATTCAGCTCTTCAGAAACCTATGGGTGACGTCACGGAGGCTCCGTCCATTTCTTTATATACAGTCTATGGTTGTGGGGAAGCTGGAGCCTATCCCAGCAGTCTTTGGGTGAAAAGCAGGGTACACCCTGGACAATTCACCAGTCCATTGCAGGGCCACATATCCACTCATGCTCACTCCTAGGGGCAATTTAGAATGACCAATCAACCTAACATGCATGTCTTTGAGGAAGCTGGAGTACCCGGAGAAAAACCTACACGTACATGTGGAGAACATGCAAACTCCACACAAAAAGGCCACTGACCAAACCTCCCCCCAGCCGAGAATCAAACTAGCGATCTTCTTGTTGTGAAGCCACAGTGCTAACCACTATGCCACCGTGCAGCCTGAATCTAAAGGCATGTTTGGTATTTGTGCTTGTACAGATATCACTTTAAATTTCTGATTCAACTTGTACGTTAATCCCATGTGTCATTTCGCCCATATTACTGAATTGTTCCGAACCTGCTGGCGTGAACTGCTGATCATGCTAAATTTCTGAGAGTTACTGTCTTACACACACACACACACACACACACACGTTTAGCATGATCTGTGGGGAGATCAGCAGTGGAGTGGAGGGTAATTACAGCAATGGAAATGGTTTCTGTGGAGGGAAGTTTAACTATGTGAGCAGACCTGTCATGTGGTGTTATTTTACTTTCACAGCGTACCACTGACCCATCTCTGTATGATATTATTTTGATATGACAGCGCCGGACTCGGTAGGAGAGCTAATAGGCTTTAAATCTGGGTGCAGAGTGAATGTGCAAGGACATGTATGTGCACAGTTTATCACTGATGATTTTATATTTTTCTTATGTAGGTGTATTCATTTTTTTTTTATTAAGTAAATTCAGGAAGCTCCTTGATCTCCACAACCCCCGAGATCTGTTTGGGCTACAGTAGTGCTGCAGGTCCTCAGGGCCCACTGCCCTGCTCACTCCAACACACCTGATTCAGATGAACTTCCTCATGCATGTTAACTAGCCTTTCATTTAATTGCACCAAAGTAGGTGAACAAAGTCATTTTAATTAATAAAAACTCTTGAAGAATCTGTCTTTTTGCAGCTGGAATAGGCAAAGAGGACAGTAACCTGTGCAGTCTTTATATTTGCCTGGAAGCCATTTATATAGGCCTGTTATGGCATTTATAGCATATCGTTTAATAGCAAGTAATTCTTGCCAACAAATTCCATACAGTCTCCTAAATGAAAACAAAGCAAATATTTACACGTTAGGGGATGCTACTGTTCTTCAAAAGTTCAGTAACAAAACAGTTACTATAGGTAGATAATAGGTAAACCCATACTTAGCAGTTTAAACAATAAATAACAGACCAGTTATTGAGAAGGGAAGTGATAAGAGGATGGAGAATCCATTTCTGGATAAGTTAAGGAAAGCCTAGGTTTGATAAACATCGCATTTTTACTTTTCAGACATGGTTCTTTCAGTAAAATCAGTCAAATCTCCATTTATTCTCCAATCAACTTCAGTCAGGTTGTGTTCTGCCTGCGATGTGTGTTGTCAGGACACACCAGCTCGGTGATGCAGCCTAAAAGCTTGTTTTAAATTTAGCCATCAAGCTCGTCTTTGTACATCCTTTATTTTCACTCTCCCACAGTTTTCCTTTTCCTTGTTTTCTTATGTGTTGTGTTTGATGCCAGTTTGACAGGGAGGGGTGAGAGGGGCAACAAGAAGTCTCTCGGCCGGGACAAGGACGGTGCAAGGGCTCGGTATTGAGGAGGAGGAGGTGTGGAGGGGATTAATAAGTGTTTGTAGTATTAAATCAATGTGCCTGGGAGCTGAGGCACCTGATTAGCATGACCCTGTCCTGCACATCAGCACATTCGGGGCTGGGGGAGGCTGATTAAGAGCCAATGCTAATTTCCTCTCAACGCTGTCAATGAAGGAAAGAGTGAGGGAGTAAAGGATGCAGAAAGAGGGAAAGAATAGAAGGTAAAGAGAGAAGCCTTAACAAAGAGGACTTAATGCATTTTGTTTTTGCACATCTACAGTGCCTAAAAAATGAAAACACTTGCTTTTAAGGTGTTAAGAACAGAGAACACCAGCCATTCTGAACTGTATCCTGGTTTGTTTTCTTGCTCCTTTGGGTTGATGTGAATGCCATACCAAACTTTGATCCATCCCAAAGAAGCAAACTCTAGTCCAGCTTTAACTGAAGGTCTCAGTTTGCTTCCATCGAACCAAATGCAGAGCATGGACGACAACAGAAACCAAGAACCCAGGTTGCCCTGCATTAACCAACGGATGACTTCATTTTTTTGGTTTGCGGCTTGTTTTGTCTTCTCCTTCAGTAATTCTTGATGCAGTGCCCCTTCAGATGAGGATAATAATTTATTCAATGGGTTCAGTTCATTTGAGTGCAGTGTGAAAGTAAACTTGAACCAGATAAATTTTGCAACTTAACTGCGTCACCAATCGAGTCGAGCGCACTATTAGATGTGGATACAAATTGAGTATCAGGATTCAGCACTCCTGTTATATAATTATAACTGATAAAACATGATGCTTACACCGTGTTACTGTTTATTTACCAATATTTGATCCAAATCACTACCCTAAGCCATCTGTGAAGATTGCTGGAGCCGATGTCAGTCAAGCTTTAGATGTCATACAAATGGCCTCACATTTGACCGCAGAATACTTTGGTATACAGGAGAGTTCGTGGTCGATTCAATGACAGCAAGGTGTCCACGTTCCGTTGTTGCAAAACAAGCCCAGTTCATTATCCCTCCACCGCCATGCTCTACAGTTGCTATGAGCTGATTTGCTGTTTGTTTTTGTCCTAAGATGCTGCTAAGAACATCTACTTTGGTCTAGTCACCCTAAAAGACATTTTTCCAAACATTTTGTGATTTATTTATTTTTTTTAGCAGAAACCTAAGCTGTGCTGCTGTACTCTTGTTATAGAAAAGCAGCTTTCCCTTGCAGCCCTTCCTAACAAGCTAGTTCCATCTTTTAATCTTCTGTTGTACAAAAAATACTCACTCATGTATTCATAATAGTTTATGTTAAATACCCAGAAATTCAAATAACATTAATTGACATTTTCTATTTTCAATAAAATCTAAATTAAATTCTGACTTTTAACAAACCTGCTCCAGATATTTATATATCGTGGCCATTTGGATGAAGGTGTGAAACCCACCGTGGCGTTTGAGCTGGACGTGCGACTATTGAAACCGAGCCATGAGCCTGCATGGGTGTTGAGTCTCATTAAGTTGTTTGTCAGCCAGCGCAGAGGAGTGCCAGCGCGTGGACACCAGCCTGAGCTGCAGCCGTGCCAATCAATACAGTACACACAGTATCCGCTCCCACCCTGCGACTCTGTAAGCAGGTTGGCACGCATGCTGGCAGGGTGGCAGGACCGGGCGGGGCTCGCGTCATCGCGCAGACGCCAACAGGACGGGCAGCAAGAAGGAGAAAGGGCGAACCCCAGTTTGTGTTACTCAGTGTTTGAGAGAATGAATGACTCACTACTTATTACTGCAACGTTACAGTCCTCTTAGCTTACTTATGCACTGAGGCACATGCACATGTGGGGGATCAGGGAAACCAAACAGCAATAAATTTCAGCATTCCAGTTCAATAAAATGTAAGTTTGAGAGATTTACTCCATCTGGAAAAAGTAAATTAATTAGCCTTGTAGGTAAACAATCAATTTTAGAGTTAGTAAATAGAGAAATGCCAATCATTACGGGATAAATAGCGAACAGTCAGTAAAGAGAAATGAGTTTGAGTCAAACAGAAATGTAGGATTTTTTTTTTTTTCTTTAAGAATTAGTACCGCCTCTATTTATCTACATCATGAACTGGCCTCAGTGGGATTTCAGTGAAAGTACCACCAGCAAATGTACTGGCTTATTTACAACATTATCTCACTTAAGGTTCATTTGTTCCTTTTGGCAGTATAGAACCCAATCACCTGCTCCGTTATTTCTGAAAGTCCCTGGGGTTTTTTTGGCTTTTTTTTTTTTTTTACTTTAGGAACTTCTCACCTTTTAACATCAATGAACAGGAGATGCAGAATTGTCATTTGGCTAATTCGGCCACAAACATTTTGATGTTAATCAATGTGTGTTGTCCATTTCATATACATTTTTAAATAAATACACTAGTACATAGGGGTAAATACGGAGGATATTCCCAGAGGGTTCTGTGGAATGAACCATATGCCATGCGAGGTTAAGATATCAGCTTTACAGCCACCTTGTCCCTCTGGTCACTAACAGTAAAAATCCCCATACATATATTAAAATGTACAGTAGATGTGTGCATATTTATACAACACAAAACCTAACAAGGGGATGTGTTACAGTGTATTACCACTGACAAGCAGTGACTCCAAAACACGTCTGGCTTCAAAAGTCTCCCAAATAATCTAGACAGTTTTCTCAAACGCTGTTATTGTGACATGGTATTGATTAGAGATGCTCTGATCCACTTTTTGGGAGTTCCAATCCGATACTGATATCTGAAAATTGAATATCTGCAGATAGCTATATTTGCCAATACCAAATTTAGTTTATGTAAACATTATTGTGACCATGGTTTATACTAGTGTTATAACTGTGTAAGGTTTCATTAGGTTGTAATAAATTACCCATCCTTTCTTAAGTTACCTCCCCAATACAAAAATAACATATGCTCTAACAATTTCAACAAGTTTTATTTTGATTTTACATATTTTAGCCAAATACAACTTTACATGTGCAATTTTGAAACAAAGATCTCGCTTTTAGTTTCGCAAAAAATGTCTTTTTTTTTTCTTTTTTTTTTGTCTTGTCCAGCATTTAAGCAAGCAGACTGATGTTCTGGATGCTGTGTTCTGCTGAGCAAATTTATTTTGCCAAGGGGAACTTTTATAGATGTATTGATCCCCTTGTATTTCTTGATTCTTATTTTATTTTTCTATTTTGCTTTGGATAATAGTTAACTATTATTATTAACTAACTATTAAAGTTTATGCTGCTGGACCTGACCAGAAAGGACAGGAAAGGGGCAGAAAGAGAACAGAAAAGAGAACATAAAAAACAAAAAGAGATCAATGCATACACATATATGCACATACATACCCACCTACATATATATGTATATACACTCGCACATACATTATACATATATACATATATACATACATACATATATATAGATAGATATACATACATACATACATATATATATACACACAAACATACATACATATCCATGCACATACATACAGACATATACATACATACATATGTACACTCACATACCCACCCACACACATAAATATATACACCCACACAAGCCAACTCTAGATTCATGGTCCCTGTGGAGAACAAAACCATTGACAATCAGGAGGACCAGAAACTAGCAAGTTAAATCAAAAAGACAGAAAGAGAGGTACCTGCTGTAAATTTGCTGGATGACTCAGTGACTGTGACACATGCAGAACATTCATGCAGAACATTTAGAGTGGAACGTGTTCAGAGAAGAGTGATCATGCCAATGTGACCCCACCCGCCTAGGGCTAGAGGCAGGCCAGGAGAACCCAGAGACCCGGGTAACCGACAGTCACCCCCAGGCACAGACCCCAACCACCCCACTCCGGAGCCAGCCATGCATCCACCCAGGAAGTGGCGAAGGAGGTGCCCAACCAGAGTCCCCCGCAGTCAGGGGGAACAGGCCCAGGCCGGCAAGGGCCGATCCCGCCGGGCACCGGCCACCCAGGGCAGACAGAGCGCAGGCCCCAGGGCCCCAAGAGCCCGAGAGCAGCCCCCCGCCCCCGCAGGCAGAGGGTACAGCCCACACCGACGGAGGACCAGGATCCCCAGACCGCCACCTAGCGGCAGCCAGGTCGCACCCCAGTGCGCCAGCTGCACTCCCCGGGTACAGGACACCACCCCCCCACCACCAAACCACACACACATATACATGCATACCCTCCCTCCCCCAACACGCACTCCCCTCTCAGCCCCCATCCACACACCCCTCCACAATCCACACACATCTCCCATCACATACACATCCCCACCCCACCTCTACTCACTCACCCATACCAAGTCACACAAACCCCAACTGACCCCGCCCCCACACACGCTCACACCCCGCCACCCCATCCCTCTACTTCTACCCGACCACACATGCCCCACCAAACACCCCTCCACCACCCACAGCCCCCCCACAGACACCCTCACTCCTCCAACACAGGCACACCCCATTACATGCAACCCACCCACCAACATACCCCTCCACACACACACACACACACACATCTACTCATCCGCACACATCCCTATCCCCTCACCCCCCTACCCACCTATATCCCCAACCCTAATCCCCCCCCAGCCACCGCACCATCCATCTGTAACCCCATACACCCACTCCCACACATCCTCACCTCACCGCTCCATGATGTCCCATGTGAGATGCCCCAGCGAGGGCAGAGGACAGGATGGCCCCGATCAGGGCCCCCATAATTACCGCCCACCACTCCCAGCGTTCCCCCCCACCACTCCACAGATGCAGCTGACCCAGCACCCCCCCAGGGCCGGTGACAACCCTCCTACAGCCAGGCCAGCCCAGACTCAGGTCTAATGGATGGCGCTCTTCCCCCACCTGTACCCTCCCCCAGTAAAGCCCCGAGAATAGGGGCATGAGAGGACCCTATCGCCCCTGCCTCCCCCCCGCTTATGACTGATTGTGAAGTATGTATTAGTTGCAATTAAAATTGAGGGAAGTGCCCCGCGGTGTCGGGAGAGGGACCACCTAAGCAGCCCCGCCCACCATACACCGCATGCTCTTCCCCCTAATCATGTGAGTTGTCAGTGTTTTGGTGTTTTGATGTCTAAGTGTAATTAAAACTGGGAGGTGAGCCGAGGCTGGGTGCAGCGATCAAGACCACCTTGATGGCCTTTCTCACCACCCAGCGCCACGTGCACACCTCCCAATACCCTGCCTGTGTGTGATGGGGAGCGGGGAGGAAGAGGGGTCGAGGGATTTAAGTCTGGAGGAAAGCTCACCCTCCTCCAGAAGGCGAGCTGCCAGCAGCACTAGGCATGCCCCCCCTCCCAGGGCCTCCCAAGGACCAGGACAAGCCAGGGGCAGCCATCCCCATAACCAGAGCCCTCGGCGACTCTAACCAGAGAGTCATCACCGACCCAAGAGGGGACCAACTCACCACACGCAGACGGGGGGCATGAGGACAAAGAAGAGGAGATGCGGCAGAAGGGGAATCCCAGACCGATTGTCCACCGCCCCCTCACTCACAGAGGACACCCCCACCTGGGGACATGAAGTCCCCCCTTGTCCACACATCGGCACTTTCACACACATCCGCCACTGTCTCAGCACACACCCACACACACACACACACTTCCCGACACATACAGGTCCACCCAGCCACACATTCAGCCCACCCTCAAAACCATCCTCCTGACCCCCACGTCACATCCAAATCTCCCCCACCCCCATCCATCACATCTACACTTATCCACCAACCCACCACACACATGCACCACCCACTCCCCCATACATACACCCCAGCCCACCCCACGGCGGCACAGCGCCCGTTATGGAGTCAAGCCCGCCAACCCATCACCCGCCAGCGACCTCGCCCCGCCGCCGCGTGGCAACTCCAGCCGCCGGCCCATCCAGGTCCACCGTAGGGCTAGAAACCTAGCAACCCCAGCAGTGGAGCAGTCAAATTCCCCCCCCAGGAGCCCACCACAGACCCACTGCCTCCAGAGACCCCCAACCGGCCACCAACCCCGAGCGCATTAAGGTCACATTCTCCCCCCATACTAAGTGATGGAGCTGATCACAGGGGACCAGAGGGAATGAAGTTCAGCCGACTGATCCCTTGAGGAGGCAGACATCATTTCGAAAAAATATCAAATTTTAACATTCGAGGCATTTATTTCTTTTAAAACACATCCGAAGCATGTCATCAAACACATCTCCACTGGCTTAACTAGTGTGGTATTGGGTATCGGGTATCAGTATCAGTATCGGTAAAGGGTTTTGGGTGTAGTATCAGAACACTTTTATTAATACCAAGTACAAGTACAGACACAGTATTGAGCCGATACTGGTATTGGTAACGGTGCATCCCTATGATAGATTCAATCACCTTCATCTATGTACTATTGAATTTCTGAAAATAACTTAATAGTGACTATCATCTTTCAATGAAAAACAAAACAATGCAGCAAACTTCATGCACTGTAATTCTTGATAAGGCAAAGGCTTGATCAAGTCCTTAACAAGTTATCTGCAACACTTCAACTTTTTAAAAATATTTCTTGCCATATAATACAATCAGAAACACAGCAATATGTTAATGTAGAGCTTTAAAAGTTAGATCCGCCGGCATTCAGACCCAGAAACACAGCTAAACACTGTTTCACATGAACATGGCAGGCAAGGGGCAAGAATCCAAAGAGGTCCCAGTGAACTCAGTCCAAATCAAAACAGTGACCTCAGTGCTAATCATGGCAGTCCCAAGAGCATCCTTTCATGTGGGCCTAAGCGAGGCTTTCAGAAACACAAGACGCCACGAAGGTCACCGCTGTCATCAGCTATTAAGACGGAGGTCATAGCTTTCATTTGGACAGGGTACCGTTGTTTCCAGCAGACGGAGATTGACAGTTTTTTTACCACACATTATCACTGCGTCCCAGGACTGCAGACATCCCAGCCACCCTCTGTCAAAATAGTGTCACCCTGGTGGAGATAATGGCCATTCTGCCGGCCTCCTCTGTACACTGTGAAGTTGTAACAGATGTACCGTTAATGACTGTCACAGTTGCTCGAAAAGGTTGATGACGTGATGTTAATGGAAATTCAGTCCGCTTGTAAAAAAATGCACAAACTGTACGCAGAAGTCAGCATTAACCTTCCTTTGTATCAGAGTTACGCTACATTCACCTTGCTCCTTTACTGTCATAAACTCGCACTGCTCTGATGCATCAGAACAGCGAATGTAAAATATTCATATTTTCTCTTAAACTGTTCATTTTTGCTTTTTCTATGCAAAAGATAAAAGTTCTTCTAATACTATATATATATATATATATATACATACAAAATATATACAAAAGTCATGTAATATTTTAATATGTGCAACAGCAGGATGATGAGAGGAAACGGTGGGACATTACTATCCACGCTCCCCCATTCGTAGCAGATCAGTCCCAGACTTTCATTCAGCCTGTCAGTCTCCGTTTCTGCCTCCTCCCCCAGGGATGTTGCTACGCCTAAACATCCCTCCAGGCAGGAACCAAAACTTTGCCAGTGACGATCCTAAAAAGACAGCAGGTGAAGACACATAACCTTAAGAACGTGGTGAAGAGGTTCTGATTGTAAATAGTGGCCCTCGCTGCCTTGGGGATAGTTACTGCCCTGTCGTCCCACAACAGTTTCCATCCGCTGCCTGTGCTGCAGGCGCAAAGCTGCTCCGAGACACAGCTTTTTGGGCTTCAAACAATAAGTGAGCACTGACACACTCTGTATTATGGAGGAGAACAGAGTGCATCTTGGCATGAAAAGTCTACAGGGACTTCAGCCTTTCCTTTGGAGGCAGAGTGTGGTCAGCCAAACCCAGGGACATGTTGGCGCAGCAAACTGCAGCACGATCCCAGTGAAGGTACGCTGCACACTGGGAGGTCACTGTGAAGGTCAGCGCACACGCTGCTACACATAGATTTTAATGCAGGGAGTTCTTAGGATTGGAGAAGCACTGGAGGCCAGCTGAAGATCAAAGATATGCAAATGAGCTGGATCTTTCTGTCTTAGAAAGCTACAGCATCGCATTGCTTTCATTACTTTAAACATTTCTAAAAAATCTCAAGGCAATGGGGCCGTCACTTTGTGCATGAGTGCATTTACTTTTTCTGTTCATTCTGAACAAAGCAAGGCTGTTCTGAGCTGACGAACATGAAGCGAGGAATTCGTGCAACATCGAAGGATGTTCTTGTCTAGAGTAAACGGCGTTACGACGAGTTCTGCATGCACACATCCTACAGGAGCACGTTTCACTGAAAGCCACCAGACCTTCTGCTGATTTCTGCACCAGACAGGCTGTATGTGCAAAAGCTGCAACTGCTCCAGGATCTGCATAACAAGATCATCAATAAGCTTTCATTTCACACATCAATTATTTTATTGCAGCCGACTGGGCGAGACAAGAGGAAGGCAGGTTGCAGACTGAATAATAAGCTTTATATCTGGATGCATTGTGATGGGCCAGCTTTGACCATTGTCTGCTGGAACCTTCCCTACCCACACACATCCACACACCTATGTACCGCCACCAGTCCTCAACACACACCCCTCCACACACACACATCCCATCCACACTATCAAACATCCCCATTGCTTTATATCTGGATGCATTGTGATGGGCCAGCTTTGACCATTGTCTGCTGGAACCTTTTCCAGACTTGTCACTCCATCAGCATAAAACAGGACTTCTGAGAATAGATAGAAAGAGTAAATTATGAGATGATGATGACACAAATAAGGAGAGCCTTCCTCATTCCTTTCTGTTTTTAAGCTTGTCTGCAACTAAACTTTTTTTCTTCAACTTTTGTGTCACCTTGAGATGTTTTTCAATTAAACAACACCATGTCAACAATCAATAAATGTGGCTGACCCATTATCCCTCTTTCGTCCTGCCCAATGAAGCTGATGGATGAAAAAGAGCCCATGTGGCCTCTCCCATGTACTCTGCTCTTAATGTCCATGTCAATACTTTTGGGAACGGGATGGAAGTAGGAGGGGCAGAGAAGTTGAAGATTGAGAGGGTTTGGTGCAGGACACAGGAGCAGGGTCAACTCTTAGGACAATTTAATATTTAATCATCCTCCCTGGTAATCCTAAACTCCACAATCCCCGCTGGACAAGCAGAGACAAGGAGAAAAGGAAGGGAGGAGGACAAGATGACACTTTACCTTTCAAACTGTGTTGTGCATTGACTGAGTGCGAATTAAGTGTGAGAAAAACAAGACGGAGATAAAACTAGTCTGGGGGTGTTCAACGTGTGAGATGACAGTGTGCATTAGACAGATGCAGAAAAATGAGAGGTGGCGAATAACAGCAGTAAAGTCTTCCTCATATTGGCGCTCAGTGGATAGATTGTTTCAATCGAGATTAAAGGAACACATGAGCATATCATGATGTTAAATAATAGCATGATAAATATAATAAGGACAAAAAAAGACATTCTTGCCTCTGGCCTTTGTTTTAATGACTGAATAAAAACGTGAGGAGGAAGAAGAGGGACAGAGTATGTGGTGGCCTTTTTTTTTAATTGTCCAAACGTTTTATTGGAGTACTAGAAAAAAAAACATCATAAAAAATGTTGACGGGGGTTTTTAAGAAACTTTTAATAGTGGCACTGTCAGTTAGCCGTTTGTCATATGATTAATATGAAGAGGCATGAGACTGCTTTATAATCCAACAAGGAGTATGACTCTTTATTTCGATGTACTTTCCAACCAATATCACATTCCACACAGATACAGCAGGCTTTTATACTCTCTTGCTGTCAACCTTAAGAGAATCAGCCCATTAAGGTGGGGCTACAATTACCAACCACAAAATACTAACACCTATTTAAAAGCATTAAACACAACAAAGCATAAATATTTACATATACACATCTCTTTTTATATATACCCATCAGTCAGTGACTATCAAACCTTTTTACATACATAAAACTATTTAATCTTTAAACTACATCCCCCTCCTCGTTAATATGGTCCATTCCTGCAGCTCTTAAGCAGGTAGTTGAGCCTACTTCCCTCTTTTAGCTCCTGCGCTTCTCCAAGACCACAAGAGGTAAGTAGTAATCTTAGTTGTTAAGAAAATAAAACAAATGTATAGGAAGTTTTCTAATCAAGCAATGCTAATTAAAACTCTCTTCACAGAGGAAGGATGGCCAGTCCCCCTCCACAAACACCTATCAACATTTGATTTTAAACATTTTCAATAAACAATTGATCAGTGTGCTTACTCATTGTCATCACATACCTTTTGCATCAACTATAAAGCAGTACTTGGTGATGGAGTCACACATGTCCATCACAGGCACTGACTATAAAGGCCTTCTTCTAGCTGTAGAGACCGAACATATAGTTAACGCATGCTTCCAAAAACCACTAAAAGCCCTGGGCTTGTTTCTATGTTCTTTACTAAATCTCTTCAGTGTTACAGGAAAGAGAGAAAAATAGATATACAAAAAAAAATAAAGGTACTCCTTATGAGTAAATACACTTCAACATGGTCAAAGAGTAGTGTGCTCTCTGGGCTCCACAGCAAGAATTAATAGAAAAGAGAAACTTAAGCTTCATGGATGGCTTGTTAAACCAGAACCAATCAAAAGCGGCGATCCAAGCAGCCTTAATTGTCTTCAATTAAGCTTGTTAAAACTTTCTCATAATTAAACAATTGAATATTTTAGCAACAATATTAACTAAATGGCTCTAACAAAACTAAAATGATGAATGTATCCGATGAGGCAGAGATGGAAGAGGGGATGTAACAGTGACATCTCAGAGCAAATGTGGATGAAGGACATGTGTCCCAATGGAAAAGTACAAATTCAACCTCTTGGAAAGCATTTGGCTGGAAGACTCTCTGTAGACTGTTATAATCACAACTCCAAAATCCCACATGCAAACTAGGAGGTAGGATACAGAAATTAATGTTTTCATTTCAACTTGAAAGGACAAACAGGGGTGACTAATAACAGACCATGAAGCCAAGAGGCATAGATACACAGAAAGCATAAGACACAGATGTAATGGATAAGCTAACTAAGTCAAGGAGAACTTAAAGTAAAAAGAAAGCTAGATGGAAAACACAAGGAAAACTACAAAATAAAACAGGAAACCACAACTGAAACAATAAAAAAAAAATAAAAACCTTTACACCATGACATTGTCATCATTTTCATATATTTTGTGCCTGTCTGAAGATAATAAAAAAAACTTTCTGCTTACTCAAATATCTACAACTAATATATAAACAGTAGAAATGGTGTTTCAGTGGAAGGGACCGTTGTGGGGGTCTTACACTCAGAATATGAAAATATGTGTAAAATACGTGTTATGGGTTTTCAGCATCACAGCAAGGAGAGAAACGACAAAGAACTGAAACCAGGAGGTCTGACTGGACAAAATGTTCTTGGAACTTTGTGTTATAAAAAGAATAACTTTTTTCGGCTTCAAAATTTAAAAGAAAAAACTTTAAGAGGTGGGGTATAGATACGGCACCAAAGTGTTTGTATTAAGTTTTTTTTCCCTTTGTTTTGGTTGATTTCTTCTTTATTATGGAATTATTTATTTCATTTGTTTGGTAATTCTTGTTTCAGGGACTGCAGGTGGAAACTAGCTAAGGCTGAAAATCTGGTGTAAAGCATCTTTCCCTAATGTTTTTACACATGGTCCCTGACAAATAAACTTTTATCAAATAAAAAAAAAAGTTTGACCCCACCCATGTTTACTTCTCATAGGACCTGGATTCTTCCCTGGTCTATTTCATTGCAACGTAAGAATAAACCAGAAAAAGGGAATCGCCAAGGCAACCTTTGAAAAATAAGGAGAAGGAGAAACTGCATTGTTACAACAAGCAGCAGCACGTATGTCAAACGACAATCAAAAATATCCAGCCAAAGAGAGTTAAGTATGACAGACTAAACTCAACAAGTTCTCCATTTGCTCTTCTTGTAAATGGTGAAAGCCAAACGCAGACCGTGCCTCCAGCGAGCTGTGGCCGCCGTTGGGCGAAGCAACTGCTAACCGCCGCCTGTCAGTTTGCCTGTGGGCTCAGGGTGACTTTCCCACCGACCCGTCCGCCCGCCTTAAGGTGCAAGTGATAAACAGATCCAGGAGAGAGAGCAAGGTGGGAGGAGGGCAGTGATGAATGGCAGCATGTAGGCAGGCAGATGGGCCGCCGGGACCCCCGGCTGGTCCCCGCGGAGGTGCAGGCAGCCAAGTTCAGCAGAGAGCCACCCAACCTGACATCAGCACTTTGGGGAGAAACTGGAAAAACTGCTGAGTTGGCAGCCGCATGGGGAGATGAGGTGAAGTGGTGAAAATTTAACCAGCCTGATGAAAGTTTTAAGTGTGCATGTTAAAGAGGAGAGGGGTGGGGGAGGGGCAGGTGTGTGGAGGTGAAGACTCCCTCATTGTTCCTGCTGCATAACTCAAACAACAGGCTTTTTTTTAACACACTTCGACATGACTCTGATTTCACCTGACACCTCGGGGTGCAGTGCAACCCTTTCCTGACTCTGACTTGACCTCCAAGTAACATCATACCCCACTTCCAGTCTCCGCTTCTTGATAATTGGCTGTGAGAATCCTGTTTTGTTTCAAGGACATTGGTGGCATCCGTCTGCACCGCAGCCTGGCTGATGTGCATGCCAGAGCCTTGAAGCGCTGCTCTTTACTGCATTTCACATGAAGCTGCACAAAGCAACCGGCTACCTCTGCTGAAAGTGTTCAGAACGAGGAGGAGGTAGACCCAAACAGTGTGATTACGTAAGCCATGGTAGCAGGCTCGCTGTGGGGATGCACACTCACTGGACAGTGTTGATGGAGTCTTTCACAGGCCTTATGGGGTGTTGATTAGGATATGCTCACCCACAAGGACCAGATGCTGAAATGGATCCTGATGTGCTTTTTTTTTTTTTTGGCTATTGTTTGTCGTTCTCTCTTATTTCCACTCTTTTTTTGCTTGCCTTTGCGTGTCCTGTCTGTGTGTACACCGAATCGTATCCCGTCACCTCTTTCCCTCCTTTTTGTGCATCCCTCATGCCTCCTCTGACTTCCAGGTGCGGTACGAGCCTCCAGCATCTTCCCCATCCTCAGCGTCATCCTGCTCTTCATGGGAGGCCTGTGTATAGCTGCCAGTGAGTTCTACAAGTCACGTCACAACATCATCCTCAGCGCAGGGATCTTCTTTGTGTCTGCAGGTGAGTCAAACACCAATAAAATGAGACAGCGGGAAAGAAGTTTATGAGGAAACTTGATTTTAAAGATGCGTTCTTGATGTAGATTACGTTATTTTTACCAACTGGCCACTGATTTGACTTATTAGTATATTAAGCTGCCTTACAATCACTTTTTTATGAGTGGTAATTTAATCAAATGATCAGCAATGTTTTTATTTTAACCATTTCTTTCATAGACCAGTAATTATACATTTGATTTCAATGCTTTTATTTCCTTGTCAGTGCCATTGCCCCTGTTTCTACAAAGACAACGCCGTTGATGTCTTTCTACCAAATTTCCTTGGCCGTTGTTGGTCTTTTGCACCGCAGCTACCATAAAGCCACTTCTTTTGTTCGTTTTGTCTCTTCGCTTGATCCAGTTACGAGGCTAAAAGTCACCCATTGGGACTTATCTCTAAAAATATGGTGTCCCTGACACACTTTCCCCATGAACCGTCTTTCAAAATATGCTATGTCAAAAAATTTCTCTGCATGTGACTAGCAAGTCAGAGTGTATATGCAGGCTTGTGTACAATGTGTACACAGCTCGAGTGTGGGTTACTTTATGCCAAGTCCCAAATGATCTGCATCAAGACATGAAGCGGCCCTGTTTTCTTGCTGCAAGGGCAAAGATTAAGTCTTGTGTCATGTTGGATGGAGAGTTGTACAGGATTAGTACGCTTGGTACAATGTACCAACTCAAACATACTTGGTGTGCTGCTGCAGTAATCTAGAGAATAACTGTGAAATTATCTCAGCTGATGACTTGTGTCTTCTCTCTTTGTCCTTCTCCAACTATCTTCTTTCCACATGGATCCGTTGCCTACAACTGTCCCCACTCCTTTGTATGACACAACCTTGTACCCTGCAACCCATCAGGTCTGAGCAACATTATCGGGATCATCGTGTACATATCAGCCAACGCGGGGGACCCTTCCAAAAGCGACTCGAAGAAGAACAGCTACTCATATGGCTGGTCCTTCTACTTTGGTGCCCTCTCCTTTATCATGGCTGAGATGGTGGGCGTCTTGGCCGTGCACATGTTCATTGACCGCCATCGACAGCTGCGAATAGGGGCACGAGCAGCTGACTACCTCCAAGGCTCAGCCATAACGCGGATCCCCAGCTACCGCTACCGCTACAGGCGCCGTTCGCGCTCCTCTTCCCGCTCCACAGACCCCTCACATTCCCGCGACACCTCGCCAGTGGGCCTAAAGGCCTTCAGTGCGCTGCCATCCACAGAGATCTCCATGTACACACTCCCCCGGGACACCCTAAAGTCCTCCGGTACACCCACCGCCACCTACAATTCTGAGAGGGACCACAACTTCCTCCAAGTCCACAATTGCATCCCAAAGGACCTGAAAGACTCGAGCCACACCAACACAGCAAACCGCCGCACCACACCAGTATGAGGGAGCTGACACAGGCCTGGCTAGCCCCGCAGAGATCAGGAGACACAGGAACCCCTGCAGGTGCGGCCCACCCAGGAGAACGCTGGATTTCCATGTTTATAGACATTTGCTCTTTTTGTTCGACTGCATGACTTTTCCATTAACATTGTTGAGAATTTCAACAAGTCTGCTGAGTTCCTGGACTGAATGGCAGAGGAGTGAGAATGGGTCAGGATGTCCCAAGAGAATGACATCTGCCATTTTGCTTTTGCGCAGAGTTTCTTTATGAGGTTCAGGGCACTGAAAGGGGGTTGGGAGGGGTTGGGCATTTCTGAGATTTTAAAGAAAACAAAAACAGCTCCATGACTTCATTGCCCTTTGGTTTGACAGTTTTGCCTCATAAGTTTGGTTGGAGCAACAGGTCAAGCTCCCCCTCAGCCAGCCCACCGCCCAGATAAACACCTCCTTTATTTATTGATTCATTTGTTAATTTTTTTGCATTAAAACTGTGAATTGTTAACAAAGGTACTAAACATATATATATACATATATATATATATATATATATATATATATATACATACATATATATATATATATATATATATATACATACATATATACATATATATATATATACATATATATATATATATATATATATATATATATATATATATACATATATACATATATATATATACATATATATATATATATATATATATATATATATACATATATACATATATATATATACATATATATATATATATATATACATATATATATATATATATATATACATATATATATACATATATATATACATATATATATATACATATATATATACATATATATATATACATATATATATACATATATATATATACATATATATATATATATATATATATATATATATATATATATATATATCTTTTTTAAATAAATGATTACGTTAATAATCAAGAGATAACAGACTTTACTGAAGCAAAAAAAAAAAAACGAAAAAAGTTACTAAACCAAGTGCTGTTGAAACATTAGAAAAGACTCTTAGTTTCTGTTCACTTGAAGGTCAAGAACAAGAGAAGGTCCTGGAGGTAGCAGCAGCACAGCATCTGAAGCCACCAGACGCAAACAGAAGACAGTAGAATAATATCTATTCTTTTAATAGAACCTTCTCGTCTTTTTCTCAGCCTCTGTTCTCTTTCTTTTTTGGGGGGAGAGTTGTAACAGGAGAGTCGCGCCACTCAACAGAAAGAGCCAAGCAAAGACTCCAAACATGACTTCTGCAAAATAAAAAGGAAGGAGCAGAGGGGAAGGAAAAGAAGAGGATGCCAGACATAAAAACAAAACAAAAACAAGTTAAAAATGAAATAGAACAATAAAAGCTAAGTGACTCACAATTTCAGAAATTAAATGCATGCTATAAAATTACAGCAAATCTGCTCTTGAGAATCTTAAGTTTTAAAGGTTAATTATTATTATTATAAGGGGAAACAAGCAAAGGCGCTAAAGTTTAAAGTATTAATGTTTTCATGTGTGTTTTTCTGATGGTTTTTTTCCCCTCTTTTTTTATTTAGCTCATTTTATTTCATTACATTTGTGAGACAAACCAAACAATCTGCATTGAACAAAAGTACTTTTTTAAACTGTTTGGTTGATTTCTTTATGAATATATAAATATATGTCTGTATGCGTTTCAATTTGTTTTTAAAACTCACACAGCCTTAGCCATTTATTTGTTTTCTTTTGATTTTTAATGTGTTGTTCAAATTGAAAATGAAATCTTTAAAAGGTGCCAAAACCGAATGATCCTATACTTGGATGCATCAAGTCCTGATGAATAAAATACAAACCCTAGGGGGAACAAATCACCATGTTCCACTGCTTGTTTCTTGTTTCTTAACCCAATACCTTCCTGTTTGTCAGTTTTCAGTGCTGACACTTATTTGTCTGTCACATCTTTATATCTGCAAGGTCCTTCTTCCTTTGGATGGAAAAAAATGACAAAAACCAGAGGTCAGGCATTGTTATAATTCTCCGTTGTTTGGAGCATATAACTTCTAAGTCGAAAAACAATTATTATTATCCTATATGGTGCTTGATGCTGCATTGATTCTGCAGTTCACGAGTAAATATTCACAAAAATAAAAGCAATCTTAGCTGAAAAACTTGGCTATAACAGACTGAATATCATGGATATCAAGCAAAGGTGAGTGGTGGCGTAAAATGAGACATGCAGTCAGAGACGTAACTGTAAACCATGCAAACTGGACTCATAACGTGTCTGGAACAGTCGTTGCTGCATCTGTCTTGCACATGACAGTGCTCATTTTACGTGTCTTTACAGCTGTTTTCTGCTGCATTCTGGTTAGTTTACACCACATCTCGGTCTTTTCACTGACTGCTTTTGGTTATTTTTTCATTTCTGTGGAGGTCCTTATACATCTTTCCTTGGTTTATAGTACTAATCAAAAGTTTGGACACACTTTCCCAATAAATGTGTAGGAGTAGGGTGTGTCCAGACTCTTGACTGGTTTTGATTTTTGTTTTTGAGACCACTCAGTCTCTTTAGGTTCATGTAGTGCATCATTTTGGTCATTGCCCTCTTTACAGTGATTCTATATTCTTTTAAAATTGTCCAATTTTTATCAATTTGTGTCCTGCTGTAGTCATTATGTCTTCTTAATGACGTTCTAATTTTCTTCCTTGTCCAATTTAGGCGGTGCTGCATCTCTTTGTGGGATTTATAAAAACAGCTGGAACAGCTGCCTTCTGATTCCTGGGATTCCTGGACCTTTATCAGACAGATCTACTTCCTGTTTACGGTATCCCAGTAACACCATTTTACATTGTTTGTGTGTAAAAAAATCCAGCTAGTGATTACCGGTTAACACATTTAATGTTTTCTGGTCAGTTCGGTCACAATGGAGAAAAACTTCTACTTCATCATAAGAGTTTTGCTTGTAATCCTTGAAACCAGGTTTAATAATTATGACATATTTTTTCACTGTCATGAGATGATCAGCATTTTTTCATTAATTTTTCTATTTTATGAAAGGCATGTGCTTCCAAACAGCATGCAGTCAAAAACCTACAAAGATATGTTACGATCTGTCTGGTTTTATTCCAGACAAAGCCTGGTGAGAAGAAAGGCTGTTACAAATCTGAAGAAAAGCTTCTTTTTCACACTCTGGGTTGCAACACAAAATATTGGCTATTTGGCATGTTCAAAAATTATTGGCATCTACCCTCATACACCCATAAAAATAAAAAGCTGAGCTGTCAGACATAAAAACTTGTGTGCTCTGCTGAAATCACGGCCTCAGCCTGCTGTTGTAAAATGGTGATAACACACTGTAATTGACCACAGGGAGCTGTAATCCAGAAATATCAGTACTGGCCATCAAATATCTGAGTTTACTGCATGTGCCAAATGAAAACAACACTGCCTCTGTTGAACAGAAAGCAGCTTTTACCATAAACTCAGACATCCATGCGCACAGATACAGGAAGCATTTTTCTGTCTCTCCTGCTCCGTGAAAAGCTTCTGAGTAGCAGCTTGTAAAACATAAACAGTAGTGCCATCTTTCTCAGACGTGCCACTCCTAAGAAAACACAGGTTTGCAATCACACCAGCTTATTTTCCATCACAGAGGTCTCCCTGCATAGAGAACATCCAACACCTTTCTACTTCACCAGGCTAAAAGCTTCCAGGGACAAACATGCTGGTCCTGGTGGAGTGTGTATGTGTGTGAGAACTGCTGGCATACAGTAAGAGCCGATGCAGAAAGTGAGGTTTGTTCTGCTCAGGAAGCGTTTCAGGTGTTTAACGCGGTCCTGAGGAAATGAGGAGATCTTCTCAGAGGAATATAAAGAGGTTTAAAGTTAATTTAAACTTCTGTCTTCTCTGGATAGAACTTGGTCAAGAAATTGACTCAAGATAACAAAAAAAGCTTCTTTTTGAGAAAGTGCAGAGATCCTGAAGGCCTTCATCTGAGTTCAGACCGTAACAGGCAACTTGAGAGGAAAATATGTTAACGTAGCAGTCCACATGAATAGGCCTTTTTTATGTCACCCTTCTTATTCAGAATTCATAAGCAGAAGTCATTTTGCAAGCCTGGATTACATTAAAGAGAAGCCATGTGTGTGAGTGTGCGTGTGTGTGTGTGTTTGGGGCAAAGCTTAGAGATACTTTCTCAAAAAGCAGACACCTGGCCTCAATGCAGCTCTCCAAATGTGACATTTTTAATGTGTTTTGGACTGAATAAGTCATTTTTTCCGTCTATGCTCTCGGGAATATCCTCCTCATTTTGTTTCTCTGTCTTCTCTGACTTTCACTTTTTAGGGCAATATCTTGTTTCACTTTTCCTTTGAGATTGACCGGCCTGTCGGGAAAAAAAACAATGCCTCCCTCCAGCATCACAGATTGAGGGATGATCAGCGTTCATGACCCTGTTTCTCTTATATGGAGTGAGATTTTCACTTAACAGATATTCTCACATAGGGGGACACATTTTCAATTTAGAATGAACTCACTGATTGTATGTCAGTCTCAAGGTTGCAACTAGAGATTCTGCTCTCGGAAGGCATTCATGAAAACATTACCATCTGAAAGTATCCGATGTACTTGAAAGTAGGGTTTCTAATCATACAGAAGCAACTGAATCAGGTTTCTGGCTAATAGTGGAATTTATCTGCTGAAATAATACCTGCAGATTTTCAGCCCAGCCTCACTGTGTCATAAACACAAACCTACAACTATTGTTTGTACACAGCTTTAATAAAACATTACTTTAAAAGTAATGCATTTCACATTTAGCTAAAAAAAAAAAACCGCGGCCCTGCGATGGACTGGCGAGCTGTCCAGGGTGTACCCTGCCTGTCGCCCAAAGCCAGCTGGGATAGGCTCCAGCTTCCCCGCGACCCTGAATTGGATTAAGCGGTTTAGAAAATGAATGAATGAATGAAAAAAAACGCAGCTTCTTATGAGTCTTTCACTCGTCTTCATGACTGTTTGCAACATGCCGTTTACTGTCATTTCTGTTTAATCGCTGCTATGAGTCATTTATGGGCAAAAATACCATGAATAAGATGAGATTTCATCCATGTTTTGTAGCTGTTTTGTGAAGTAAATGAGACTGTGGATTGAACAGCTGAGGCTAGCTTGTTTGGTTTAATACTTCTTGACTGGATTTCTGTTGGACTTTTTCTACTATGTCCTCCTGACTCATTTTAATTGATAAAATGCCTAAACATATGTACTTGATGGTATTTACTGTCAAGTACATAATTCAGGCGAGGTGCATGGCAAGTGCATGTCCTGTAACTCTGTTGAGGCTAAGTGGGGTTATTGTTAATGACTATATAAACAGATGAAAATGTAATTAGTTGTATCAGATATTATGTGGGTGGATTAATTTACACCTCTATGTTATCAGTTCCAGCCTTGTTTGACCACAGTCAGAAATTAAATGTTAGGACGGTACAAAGGAATAGTGTGCTAAACTCTACAGCGATACTTCAGACATCATCATGTCATTACCATGAAACGGTTTAGGGCTCGTGTGTGTCCTTGGCTGGGATTTGGAGAAGGGCTTCAACAGGTGGCGTTGTACCATGGAGAATGGGCATCTGCATGATGGCATATTGTATTCTGGGTAGTATCAGCCATACTTGCAAATGGGACATCAAATACTAACTATATGTGATTAAACACACATATGGAAAGGATTATTTCCATCCGTCCATCCGATATATTGCACTAATTACCACTCATCCTATCTGGCATTCTGGTTTCATTAGTCCTTACCAGTGAAGTGGAATGCAATTTATTACTTATACTCATGTTGGTACTCTGTATCAGAAAGTACTCAAATATAAGAATTTGTACTCATCTTTAGCGTCTCTAACCACCATATAATATTTAAACCTGTATAGACATGAATAAAGTGGTGTTTATCTAGTTATTCTGTTTGGTAGTTTTAGTGTAAGAATATAAACTCCTGTCTTGTATAGTGTGGCTGTTTGTGACATGTGAAAACTTCTCCTCTGTTGTATTATTTCACTACAGGACGCATTAATTTAAGAAACTTGTTTGGAACAAACCTAAATGAGTACAAAGTTGACCTGCTTGCAAAAAGACTCACTTTTATATTTGTCTCTGTGTAACTTGCAGTTTGGATCGGTGTGAAGCAGCAGGTAACCTCATCTTCACAGAGCTAGTTGTGTCTTGATATCTACTGGTCCATTTCAGAAGAGATTAAAACGTTCTGCTGTTTACTGCATCCATGTTAATGTAATTACAGCTCCTGCTTCATAGAAGTGAAGCTAGGGCTACAAACAGATTAGTGGTTCTAGTTAGCTGCGTATCGCATGCATATCTAACCCTGTAAGTTGTAAGCCTGTAAGTTATGTCAAGAAATAAAAATACAAATAAATTATTTTAGAAAATGATTATAGGTTTGTAGGTATTTTAGGTATTTTACCAACCCAGTGCAGCCACAGTAAATGTGCTGCTGCTGCTGCTTTCGCTGGGATGCACAGTGTGCCTCTAAAGCGAAGACAGATAAACAGATATAATTATACATCAGATAAATATATTCAATTTATTGATGACAAAGCATATTTTAACCAAAAATGTGTTCATTGTGTTTCTACAAACCAAAACCAGTAAAAAACCCTGAAATCTGACATTCCTGTTAGCTCCACTTCCCTGCATCACCTGTCCTCTCCTCTTCACCATTTAACCCTTTCAGTTCTCCATCTTTCCACCTTGTTTCCTCCTTTTCTCTCTCTCTGTTGCTCCTGCTGGGGCGATCGAAACACCTCTGCAGTGCTGTGTGATCAGAGATGTGGAGGGAGGGTCACCGGAGAGGAGATGAAGCTGGCTGAGAATAGTAAGCACAAACACACTGGTTGTGTCTCTGCCCGAGCTGGCAGGCTGCAAGGTTACATAACCTCACATCAAACCTTCTAATGCCCTCTTTGTGACCTTACTGGACAACATACTGGGACAGAGAGGTTGGGACCAGTAGGAGCTGCACCTCCAGATCCAGGCTGCAAACTCCAACAATCACTCTCTGAAAAACCTGAAATATCGAGTTGACTTCTGTTCAGAAGAATGTTTATGATTATTATTACGAATCTTTTTTTTTTCATGTGCATGCAAGCATTAAATCTGCATGTGCAAGCCCGAGTGTGTGCCTGTTTGTGCTGACCAGAGAACAGTTGCTGACTGCGCTGACCCCGGGTTATTTTTGGGTCATGTAAAGTTGAGTGGCAACAGAGAGCTACAAGCAGAGTCCTCCAGCTGAAAAACAAAAGGAAACAAAAAAAAAAAAAAAAAAAAAAAAAAAAAAAGAATCACTGGCAGAAATAGTCAGAAATGACATATTCAAATCACTTCTGCTGCTGATACAAGCAGCAGGAGAGGACCATCACTTTCCTGCATATGAAACAAAACAGACCACAGAGCAGGCTGAGCCGTCTCACTGCTGTTTTTTGCAAGTCATCCGACGCTTTTAAATCCGGCACAGAATAGAGGACAGTTTTAAAAAGATAAAGATGAGGAACTAAAGTAGGCTACAGAACACAAAGTGCTCTTGGATGAGAGAAGCAAATGGAAGGCAGTTCTCCGCCCTCTGGTGGTGTGATGGGAGAAGAGGCGCAGACCTGCTGCTGCTGCTTCCAGCAGCTCAGAGAACGCGGTGTCCACGAACGGGCCTGGAATACTGATGCCACGGCGCAGGGGTGCAGGAGCTGCAGTCTGAGAGGCCCCACGGAAACAGCCACATTCAGTGTCACCTGCACAGACACAGAGCCAAGATGGACCTCTGACGCCGCCTTCATTAGCACGCTGCATCCATGTGAAATTCATGGTTAAAGATTTTTCACTTGAGGCAGTCAGAGCCTATATTTTATTGAATAAAGCCTGGAAGGGAGAAGAGAAAATGATCGGTGAGGTATTTCCACCTACTTCACAAGTGTGAAAACTAAATGTTTTCCAGTGTGTATGCCAAGAGGTCTGTGATCAATATGCTTTAAAAACATCCTGAAGCGATATGAAAGCCACACATCCAGACCACAGGAAGAATAAATGTATCTTTAAGGAGAAAACTGCAAAGGCATTCAGCCAAGAACGTCTTCATGTGTTGCCAGGAAAACATGGATTAGCTTCAGCATTTTATTGAATTGTGCAAACATAAATGGAAATAGAGCATATAAGACAGAAACAGGAGTTTCTATGACCACCTTCATTCATCAAGTCGGCCTGAACCTCCTTAGACAGGCGTTCCTGCAGTGTGAATGGTCTTCAGGAACAGTTCAAGCTTTTTTAGACTTTTAAAGCTGTTCTTTGGATGTTGTGTGGTTTGCAGTCCAGGTCTTGTGTCATTTGAATACCTCTGCTTTTTGTCTCCGTTTCCATTTTTCTCTTCATGCTTCTACAGACCATTCTGATGAGCCTTCAGCCAACAGTAGACGATAAACTGAAGGTCCAGGTGCATCTCCCAGGTCTAGAGTCTTTCCTCGCTTTCAGATCCGGATTTCGACCGTTTTTATGATCTGACGTTGCTCACACTGCTGAGATTTCAGCTATCAATCACCTTTTTGCAGCAAAAACACATTTTTCCCAAATGTGTTAAATGCACATGCAAAGGAGAGACCTTACCATATTTCTTTGTGACAGGATGCAGTAAAATACAATTTGCTTTGTAACTTTCCTACATTTTCTGCATTGTGTTGATTGTTAGAAAAGTATTAAGTAAATTAAAAAACAAGTTTCTCTAAAAATGATTACTGGAGGAAAACGAATGAAAAGGTTGCAACTGCAGCACTTTAAAAACAAGTGCTACAACATGCAACATAACATCAAGATAAAAATCATAAAATAAATAGCATATGAAGTAGTTTTAAAAATTAAATAGTTCAGAAATAAAAGATATTAAAATTAGATCAAAATTTCAACATGCCATGCTGTGCCGAACGCCAAAATGAGGAAATGTGTTTGTTAAGAGATTTAAAGACAGATATAGAGGAGGCCAGTCTGTACAAAGTCAGGCCAATGTGTGAAGAAATGTTGAAAAAGCTGCAGAAATATTCCTTAAATCCACTTTTAAAAGATTACAAGTCTGGCTGCTTGGAAGCGTGTTTGCCTGCCTGTGTGCATCTGTGGTGTATTTGAGTTATTCTTGCAAATACAAAATCCACTGGACCCCGAAGTAATTTATCATCATTACTGGACCTCCCAAAACCCAACGTAGCTCCCGCAAAACTTTTCTATAAATGACATAAAGCAAAGACAACTAGCAGCTTTTCAGGTTAAGATTAATGTTTCCACATAACTTCAAATATGGCTTTATGTGTAATAATCACAGCTGGAGCCTGACAAGGAACGTCCGCTTGTCCCAATTAAGGGTCGCGGGGAAGCCAGAGCCAGGCGAGACGCAGGTACACCCTGGACATTACAGGCTCAAACCAGCGACCTTTTTGCTCTGAGGCCACAGTGCTGACCACTACGCCACCATGCAATCCCTTAGATATCAGGATCAAATTAATGTCTTTCATTACATTTGTTTGATTTATACAAAAAGAAAGTGCCCAAATTTCCATCCAAATGAGTCAAAACACAGAACTTTACTGCACCCAGTTGTAACATATGCACACACGCGCGCGCACACACAGCAAAAACTGAAATCTAAGTAAGATTAAAAATCTTAAATTGAGTACAAATATGCTTGTTTTTTTAAAGATAATTCTTAGTTTTTATGTCAGAGAATTCCTCTTGTTTTAAGAGTATTTTTACTTGTTTTGGGAAGTGTTGACAAGCCAAATTTTCTTGTTCTGTTGGCAGATAATTTATCTTATTTTAAGCAACATTTACCTCATTTTTGTATATTTTTTTCTTGTTTTTTAAGGCTGAGTTTTTGCAGTGCACACACACACACACACACACACACACACACACACACACACACACACACACATTTCCTGCCATTTTAGACAGAAAACTGTTCCTCGAGCTCGAGGATAGTCACAGCTGAATCAAGCAGTACATCCTGTCAGACTCCACACAGACACTCTGCCCACCGCCAGCCGGACGTCGACAATGCCAGGAAGCGCACCAACACGCAGATGCACACACCTACATACATGTGCAGGCAACTGCACACACAGATCCACATAAATCAAGTGCTTGGCCCTCCTCTCTGCTGTCCCAGCATGCACCCTGGTTACCTGGCTGCTGTCCCGCGAACAACAGCTGCTAGCACAGCTCTGAACTCGAGGTTCCACTGCATGGTAGCACACACACAGACTTAGAGCAGAGTCAAACAAGTCCTGTTTGCTGGCTTCTAAGAGGACTCATTTGAAATGACTGAAGTATAAAGTAAACACGGGCAGAGCTGGGTGGTTGGTGCAGAGCAGCGCTCCTCGTTCCTCACTGAGCAACAAGATCACATCAAATGAAAAGGAATGATGAGAAATTACCAGAAACTGCCAAACATCTACACACATGAAAGGTTTGCAAGTCTATGGGAGACCATGCAGATATTATAATCATATCTTAATAATAAACTGCCGAGAGGAGAAAATTCAGATAGCAGACGTTCAAACACAAAAGCTGCTCACCATGCATGAAGGCTTTCACCCCAAATCCATCGTCCGGGGGCAAAATGAGGAAAGCAGTGGAATAGTGAGCATCAGAGCTTTTATCCTGGTTAAAACATCGAACACACAGCGGATCAAAACAGCTGTAAAATGAAACAAAAAGCTGAAAACTGAAGGAAATGCACAAGATAACAAACAAGGGAGACAAAAACCCAATCTAAACAACCACAAATCAATTTAGGAGGGCAGATTATACAGGAAAACAAAAGGTGAGAAACTAGGAATGAGAAAGTAAAAAAAAAACCATGAACAAATTCAGAAAGAAAGAAAGAAATGTAAAGAAGTCTGATGCAGAACACTAAATAACTGCAGCTTGGTACCAAAAGAAAACTATTTCATCACCCTCTTAAAATTATGGCATCATTTTTTCCCCAAGTTTACCTAAAAACACCAAAAAAATTAACCAGATATCCATAAGAAATCAATCTTTTGTGTTTTAGAAAAATCTGAAAAAGACTTAGAGATCATTATTTATAAGAGGACAACAATACTGATATCCAGAAGCATAAAGACAGAATGACTACAGACAACTTTACTACCTAAAACCTCATTTAAAATGACTAAAAAGGTGACAAAGCAGGAAAAAACATGTGAAAAACTGAACAAAACAGAGGATAGACAAGACATGACAGATAATACAGTTTAAAGCAGAAAGTATTATCTTGTCAGAAGTTCTCTGAGGAAAGCTGACTGGTGATGATGGAAGACTGGACTAATAGGGTGAAATGGTGCAGATAGGCTCCTGTTTGAGTGGATGCTTGGGAGCACCTGCCCAGACAACGAGCCTCACCTGAACTGGACCCCAGTAGCTGTGAACTGTTAACTACAACATACAGCTGGGAATGGGGGGGTGGTTATGTAAAGCCAAACTCTGCTTATGCCACAGCAGGCCAGGGGTCAGAGCCTCTGGAGGCGATTATGTAAGAGCAGGGCCATCTCCACGGCTGTCCTCTGGCCACAGCAGCACGGGGCTTCACCCTGCTTCCTCCTGCACGGACAGCTGCATCACATTTAGCACAAGCGTCCTTCAGAGGATGTTGTCTCAGCTATAGAAGTGCTTTGGTACAGAAAACGTCAAAAAAGTACAAAAACGCTGCTCTACGGAGAAAAGTTGTCCTTCAACTCCCTCGGCTCCAGGTGAGGTGGGTGGGTCCTTGAAAATCCTTTAAGTAAATCCACATTTCTGCAAAGGGAGCTGAATATTAAGCAGATGTTTCAGAAAGGCATTATTTAGCAGGACATCTGACTTGTGGAGCCCTCTCAGGGTCTCCCTCATTACCTGCTGCAGCTGAGGTTTCAGTTTTGGCAGTGATGAGTCAGAATAGATGATGTTGGAGCTTAATTATCATCCTGTGACTGCTGGAGCTCTGTTGTCAGCCAAATGCAAGCCTTACAGCTCAAGGACACATATAGCCAGCTGAAACATGCCATGTTAGCTAAACAGTGACTTGCTGTCCATCAGTTCTGCATAGGTGGCTTCTCTCGTCCCAGCTGATGCCAACCTTTTCAGCTGCGCTGCAAAACTGGACACACTTTCGCTCAAGTTAATGCAAACCTGCACTTTCGCTCATTTAATGTATAGAAGCCATTTTCTGCTTTAATGGGCAGCACAGCTCACGCTGCTTAATAATGCGCACGTTTCTGAAACAAACGATAAAGAGAATTTAGCCATTTTTGTACAAAGCGGGTATTTCACGAGCTGCTTTTGTCCACTCCCGCCACTGGTTAACCGTATGAAGCAGACAAAGCAGTTCTGAGGCATAAACCCTGTTGAACAATCGAACTTCTGCCACCTAATGGCTACAAGAATGTTATTTAGAGATAGGGCCAAACACTTCATGAAAAAGACTGAACTTCTACCTTTTTTTCCATGGGTCAGGCTTTAGCAGGGATCGTCCATCCTGGTCTTCGAGGGCCGGTGTCCCACAGGTTTTCCATGAGACCCTGCTGGAAAATGTCTGCCTCAGACAAGCTCTGCACATGTCTGCTAAATACACAGATTTGAATCAGGTGTGTTGCAGCAGACACACACTGAAAACCTGCTGGACACCTGTCCTATAGGACCAGGATTGAGGATCCCTGCTTTTAAGGATTAATGCCACTAGTGTAAATTTCTCCACAAAAAAAGACAATTTTTTTTTTTTTATTAAATATTTTATTAAACATCTCTGCACAAGAGTAAAGATGGTAAAGTTGGACAGCAGAGACTGTTGTAGTTGGCGACTCTAAGCAGTCTCCTCCTTGGCAATGCGGTCCTTCTTGAGAGGTCCCTGTAGGAAGAGACAAGACCATCAGTCTTCTGTCAATACTGAACAGTCTGCGTTTGGTTCAATGCAGATGGTGTTCCCAGAGAGTGAACAGGGAGCCAGCACAAAGAGGCACTGCTCCCCTGCCTCACTGGAGATCATTGTGGCACTGGAATGGAACCCGGAGTTCATACGGAGGACTGAACCAGGTTACGAACAGTGCAGGATAATCCCAACTTCACGCTTGTACTGGTTTACTACGGCTGCACTGGTACTAAGTGAAGCAGGTTGTGAAATTAAGGACTTATGTTTATTGAAGTCAAATAGTTTAAAACGAAGTGCAACACTGGTCAGAATTAACCAATTAGTTTAGTTTCACTAACCAACACCGACAAGCTGATGAATTCAACTTTGAGCATTAAATTAACAGATCTGTGTCCCTTTTCAACGAGGGATTTCATGTTTATTCCTTTACAAATCTGAATTTAAGTCTTACCATAAATGCCTTCTTTTCCTCCACGGTCTGGAAGCGGCCATGACCAAACTTGGATGTGGTGTCGATGAACTTGAGGTCGATCTTCTCCAGAGCGCGGCGGCTGGTCTGTACAAGCAGAGACTGAAGGGGGAAAAAAATTACGTGAACTTGTGCCATGATCCAAAAAACTTTCAATGTAGTTTATAAGTTTAGCATCGAGATAGTTTGTTCCACAAACTGCTGATTATGTCCTCACCTTGCGGAGAGTCAGCACTCTCTTCTTGGTTCCCACTACACAGCCCTTCACCATGACAAAGTCATTGGTCACTTCTCCATAGTGGACAAATCCACCCTGTAATTTGCCAAAGAAAAGAAAGGTGACACCTTTGTTCCTAGGACAATCTATTACCGTGTCTCTGCATTAAGTGTACTTACCAGGGGGTTGATGCTCTTGTTGGACAGATCATACTCTGTGGAGGCGTTATTCTTGACCAGCTTTCCGTCCTTGGTGTGGTAGCCCTGACCGATCTTGTAGATCTTCTTGTTGATCTCTGTGCGGTGGTGGTAACCCTTCTGACCAGCACGGGCCACAGAGAAAGCCACACGAGCAGGATGCCAGGCACCAATACAGGCCACCTTACGCAGACCACGATGGGTTTTGCGAGGCAGCTTCTTTGTGTGCCAGCGGCTGGTAACACCTGACAGATGAGACGTTTGTCACGAGTCAAAATGTGCACTTCAGGTGCTCTTAAAATGTCCAAAGTAAGTCAAAGTGATCTTACCCTTGTATCCGTGACCCTTGGTAACACCAATAACGTCGATCATCTCATCCTGGGTGAAAACAGTGTTGACTGGCACTGCCTGCTCCAGCTTCTCACGGGCCCAGTCCACCTTGTCCGAGATGGTGCCTCCATTCAGCTGCACCTCCATGAGGTGAGACTTCTTCTGCCTTACAGGCAGCAGACGCATCTGCACCCAAAAAAGAAAAGAAAAGTCAAGAAAATATACAAGTAACCAATCTCAGATGAGAAATACTTGAAGCTTTCTGGTCTCAGAAGGAAGGCAGCATGGAAAATATCCTCATAACTATCGGGCGCCATGCCTGACGCAAGTTCCGTGGTCACATCACTGACAGCTGGATTAATTGTCACCTCAGAGTCTAATGCACTGACCTGCGTGTGTGTAATGACACGGATGACCTGGCAGTACTTCTTCATAGCAGCAAAGTCCTTCTCCAGCTGCTTCTTGCCCTCCTCATCCTGCCATTTCTTGCAGTACTTGGTGAAAGCCTTCTTCTTGGACTTGTACCTGAGAGCATGAAGCAACACTGGTTGGCACTGGTCCTTCATAACCCCGAGGGGCCAGCGGAAGAACACAGCGCAGAGCTGCCAGCCCTCCCTCCGTGAGGATGAGTGGGACTGTATCAGCCAGCGAGGATTTCGGCTCATGGCACAGTTTCTAAGAAGCACTTTCCACTGGCCAGAGGAGCCCGGAGCTCATCAGGGCACTCGGCACCTGAGCGGAGCTGCCACAGGGGCCACCGTGATGTTAGACTCGCACAGTGAAGACATGGTTCTGTTTCAATCTCACTGGCAACTAACACCTGCTTCAAATACTTCCACTACACGTTATTTTCTTTTTATGGAAGACACTCACCAGTTTTTGTAAAACCGACGCTTGCACTCATCGCTGATGTGCTCAGCAAAGACTGTCTTGAAGGAACGCAGGCCTCGGGGGGTGTTGACGTAACCCACAACGCCAACGACAATCATGGGAGGAGTCTCCACAATGGTCACAGCCTCAACCACCTCCTTCTTGTTCACCTCTACATGCAGAAAAAATACATTTGGTTTACCCTGCCCATCATAAAATTTAAATCTGCATGTATAATCACAGAACAAGCTGCGCTCAGTGCTCGACATTCAGCAAGGGGTATAAACCCATTCTGTCCGCCCGTCGAGAGTCTCATCACAGGCAGAGCATTTCACCAGACACCTTTCACATTGCAGTTATTACAGTAACACCCTTTTAAGTTTCTCAGAAACTCTTGAACCAATATTCAAAAGGTCAATTAAGGATGGCTGACAGCTTTATGTGAACAGGTCTCATTCATTTAGTGTGTGTGTGTACACACACACACACACACACACATACATATATATATATATATATATATATATATATATATATATATATATATATATATACACATAATATATATACACATATTATATATATATACACATATTATATATATATATACACATATACATATATATATACATATATACATATATATATATACATATATATATATACATATACATATATATATACACATATATATATATACATATACATATATATATACACATATACATATACACATATACATATATATATATACATATATATATATACATATATATATATATATATATATATATATATACATATATATATATATATACATATATATATATATATACATATATATATATATATATATATATATATATATATATATATATATATATATATGCACATCTCATCTTTGAATGCATCAAGTCCGCTTGCACTTACTTGAACCAGGTCTGTCCACCTCCCGGACAATGTGAGTCATGCCAGCCTTGTAGCCCAGGAAGGCGGTCAGGTGCACGGGCTTGCTGGGGTCATCCTTGGGGAAGCTCTTCACCTTTCCACGGTGACGTCGGCTCCTCTTGCGGGGCAAGAAGCCGAGAGATCCGTGACGTGGAGCCGAAAACTTACGGTGGGACTGTGAGGAGAACAAACTATTAGCATATCTTGACCTTAAAATGCTCCAAAATGATACAAAAATTAATGGCATTACATTATATAGCTTGTAAGGAGTTTCACATAATTTATTCAAAGTTACACAGTACCGGTGTTTAACACGTTGTTAGCAGCGTATTAGCATGCTAATCGACACGAGTATAAAATCCTAATGAATTCGACTTCTAAAAGCTTGCTTTTAAAATAAAAACAATTCTTCGCAGTTTTACTCAGTTACAATATACAGAAGATGATTCTATAAAACCATTTTAATGAAACGTATTTGTCGGCCTACCATTTTGAACTCCTTGTCATTGCTAAGGCTAGGTATGGCGACACATGCATCAAACAGTTGCAATTCCAACAATTACATCGAAATGATTATGTGGATATAGTCTAAAACATGTGTGAACACAATTTAAAAGTTCTAAACTTGAAAGTCATGACGGATGCCTTAGATAAAAGGGGGGATTCCTGCTGTAAGCAAATTGCCTGTGCATTGACACTCACCATTTTGTCTCCAGTCCGTTTGAAAGAGGACGGAGGGAGGGCAGATAGTGAATTTATACTTCAGTAAATATCGCGAGAGTTAGCGTAAATATTCTCAGAGAAGTCCCGCCCCCGATATTTTCAGACGGCATGGTAATTCACGACTTTCCCACTAGATGTCACTCTTCACTCTGTCAACTTAAAGACGTAGCAGAACTTGCGAAATAATTTAGAATTAAATTTTATTCAATTATTTATTTTTGTTTTTACAATTGTGCTCATATGTAGTCTTACCCTTTCATTAAAGAAAAGGCTGAATTTACAACAGTCACTCAAATAACTGAAGACTTAAAAAAAACAATAACTAAAAATTTGCAAAAATATAATTTTGTAACATAAGACACTGTTTTTTCATTTAATTTAGTTGAAGAAAAAAAACAAAACAAATTGGTCCTGGACAAATTAGAGCACTTTTCTGTTGAACAGTGGGATAAAATAGCTGTCAACAGGTGCAGAAGTCTGACTGAGAGGAACAGAAAACACCTGACTGTAGTGGAAACATTGGATTGAAGGATTGTCCAACAAAATATTTGTTTATGAGTGATGTAATATGTAATAAATTATCTTATTTGTTTGCTTTCTTAGAAAATATTTCTATTGCACCATAATTAGAAAATAATGTAATGTTTTTCATAAAATTTTTATTTATTACTTTAGTCAATTTCATCTTATTTTACAGGCAGCTGTTTTTTCTTTCTTTAATGAAAGGGTATGAATAAATATGAGCAGAACTGTATATCCGCAAGAACACAACAGAACATTTAAACATCGAAAAGTCAATGTTCCCAGATTTGGATATGTTGAGACCTTGTCGTGGACTTTTTTGGATAGATGACCAAATCTATCAAAAATGCTATTTTGAAGACTTTTTCTAAGTCAAATCTATGGTTTGCATTCTGCTTCACATGATCAGAGTTTGTAGAGATAATGACCTATTGTACAATGATTCCTTGGACATTCATATGTAGAACTAAAGTTGCACTGTTCCAAAGTGGCACTCATTTTTATACTAAAATTTGTTATTTAGGTGAGAATACAACTTTCTCCTGTCTGCCATCTTCATTTATTCCTTACCACTGGCAACATTTGCAATTTACACATCTTAAGAAATCTCCTTTCACCCTAAGTCTTCAGACCAAACAGCTGTTGGGGTTTATGCTTTTTTTATTTGAAATGTATAGAAAATGTCCTCGTTTAATGCTGAATTTGGTGTAGTTCAAATCTTTTAAGGTCCAAAGTCAAGGTGTATTGTACAGTTATAAACAATGTATATGATCATTACTGTGGGTTTATTCATTTAAAAAGAACCACAGCAGCATTAATCACTACCCTGAAAAAAACCCCCATCCCATTGCATCACATTAATACAATTTTATTGACATACAACAGAAAGAACAGACATCTTGAGGCACAAAGGTGCTTATGATCCAGTGTTTGTAAGTTTTATCTATTTTCTGAGGATTGGGACAGTAAAAGCATTGAAGAAAAAGAAAAAATCACCAGAATTCAACTAGGTAATTTTAGGACTCCCTTGATGTCCTTCATTAACCATTACCTGCAAGCTCTTGGCAACTTCTTATTTTTCACTGAAAGTTATGCCTATGTAGAATCAACTGCTTCATGCACGGATGAAGGCATCATGTAAGTCCAAAAAGGGCAGGACAAATGTTTCCATCACAATACATGCCTCATTCAGTGTCTTTCTTTAAGCTTCAACAACAGAACAGCTGCATAAACAAAAACATAAAAACATATTGTACTGAATGTCATTTCATTTAATTTCACAGCTATTGTTACAACTGTTAAAAAAAAAAAAAAAAAGCTTTTCATCTATTTTCTTCCAGCATACAAAACAGATTAGAAAACCATCTACATAGCAGATAATTATCCTAAATTGTTTTACTGCTACAGGACTGCAGTTTATGCAGGGATGCAGTGCAGCAGTAAATCTGTCTGTACTAAAAAGGGCCGACACACCATGCAGTCTGTCAGGCAACGGGAGGAGATCTTTTCCATTCATGCTACAGTACAACATGAACAGCGGATGAGCGGGCTCAGGCTTGCATCCAGGACAATTATGGTCACGGTTATTCCAACATTTTTATAAAAATTCAATACAGAATCCTTCTTTCAAGCCCTGATTCCTGTTTTTAAATCATGGCAAATCTCCTCAATAAGCACAGTCTATGGTCCTTCCAGCTTGTAAAAGTTCCATATTATGGTCTGTAGGTGTTTTAAGTCTTTCTTGTTGCCACTTTATGACAACACATCTGTAGTGAGATGCATCCATGAAAAAGAGTGCAAATCCTCTTTTTTCTTGGAAAAAAAACCCCCCAAAACATGCAGGTTAGTCTGCTCATGAGTCTGAGGAGACATCTTCCCATCTGTCCTGGCAATAAAACCTGAATATTTACCACGCTGACATCAAAACAGCAGCACATCGGCAGCCTTCAGGTTACCAGATGCTGTTTATCAAGGTTTATCTTTTGGAAGAAAGCCTTCCCAAATTCATAGCTGCTTATCATGACAGCACAGGCTGGGGCAACTTTGATGACCCTGGGCATGAATCCTGCAGAAAAATAACATGTGCTTTTAATTTTTAAGAAAAGTTGCATTTTTTTAAGGTCATGTGTGTAAAAAGAAGAGCATACCTGCAAAAAGGCCCCTGTAGCCCATCTCAGCCCAAATTTCCTTCATTATGTGCCAGGTGGATGTGGTCTTCTTCAGAGAATCTGCAAGGAATAACCAAAAGAAATCATAGTAAGTAACTTTAAGGACATTTTAGACAACTTAACCGCATACATGAGTATGAAAAGCACAGACCTCCCAGAGTATCCATCTCTCCAAGCTGGATCTGCCTCCGAGTCTTTACGACGTCAAACGGCAGCGTCAGGATTGCAGCAATCTAAACACAAACATGAAGAATACAACAAGTTACTCTTCATGCTCCTTATTTTCAGCTTTAAATAAAACCGCCTGCGACAATGACCTCCTTGTTTTCAACCTCACTATCAGATACTCGCATGTTATAAAGTTACTCATTGATATGATGATAGTAGCAGCGTGCAGTAAATCAGCTACAGTTCATCTATTTTCACTTGAGATGGTCGATATGGTTGTTCCGTCTCCATCCAGCCGACTCTTGGTACCATCACATATCTTTATGATGAACCAACCAACACAGTGAGGGGATGGAAACGGCACAAATGTGCATTTATTTATCTGAAAATCATCTCATCTGACCTGCAGTTAAACATCCAGCATTAAATGCTGTTTTACTGCAGCAACCGTTGTGTGTGTGTGTGTGTGTGTGTGTGTGTGTGTGCGGAGAACTCACAGCTCCAGAGACGCCTCCTGCAGTAAAGCTGATGGAAAAGTTGGCCTGAGGCATTTGATACTGTTCACAGAGCTGGATCTTCACCAGTTCGTAGTTAAACCAGTACAAAGCTGAAGACACACACAAACAGGGGACAGTGTTCTTAGTGGTTGCTTTGTTGATGAACAGTAATGTTCCATCTGGTGTCATGACTGGTCAGCTGATGGATGGTGAGAAAGGTGCAGAGCTTCTTATGTCTTTAAAAAGCTTTCTTCTAACTTTATCTTCTCTTACACAACATGTTTGCTGGAGGCTCATTCGTCCTGTGACGCCTCAGTTTTCTATTGAAAACAAACCGAGTGGGACAGCAACATAGTCCTGAAGGGACGACTTAAAAAGGAAAAGCTCTGCAAAGAGCGATGAAATAAAAAACTCAATTGAGCTTGAAACATTTAGATATGAATATTAAGTCTTTTTTTTTAATGTTGAAACCCTCAACGGTATAATTTCATGAACAGATTTGAAGGATTTTGTGTCTATTAAATAAAAACTCTAGAAAGGTATCAGGGCTTTACATATCAGAACATCTCACCAGAAAAGGGGACATCTCTGAGAACAGTGGGTCCCCAGCCTCTCCACAGTGACAGCAGGCCGTCCTGCGCCACAGACGAGCGGATACACGTCCGCAGCTCGCTGTAGGACAGCTGTCTGGACTGCATCTTGGTCCGGACCAGCTCCAGAGGACTGATCACTGTCACGGCCCCCACTGCAAGACACACATGGACCAGTTAGAAAAAGCTGCTGACATAAAACAACCAGTGTGTGTGTGTGTGTGTGTGTGTGTAGGGAGGACTTTTTATTTCCTTACATCTGGCGAGACCCCCAGCAAGAAGAGGGACATGGCTGCCCTGAAGCCCCACACCAAACCGCAGGATGTCCCGCAGCTGGTCGTAGCAGGTGAAGTAGATGACTGTGGCTGGAACTGCCATGACCCTACGCATGCAAATACACAAAAATAAACACAGGTTACAAACAAAACAGCATCAACACACACACATTT